>NC_134573.1:194289352-194576852 GCF_050947875.1 Dermacentor variabilis
ACAAGTGTTTTATAAGCTCTTCACTTTGAGATGGCATGTGACAAAGTGAGGTTGTGACGAAGATAAACCAGGAAACGATTAGCAGAAATAGTAATGTCAATAACAAGTTGTGACCATGTTAGATCACAGTAAATGTGAATACCTAGGTACTTAATGGTTAAATAAATGTTCTTGAAGCTCCCTAAATTCAGCCTTTGGCTCTTTTGGAATACTATGTAGTTTATTTTTACAGGTAAAAATTTCGCTAGTAGACTTCGTCGAAGTCAATGACATAATGGCATTGCCACCGGTCTTTCCTAGCTTCTTGCAGTAAGTGTCGATATTTTCAGTTTTCCAGGGAAAGGTTGTTTACTAACACAGCTCACATGATTTTTTTCTTTAGTGTCCCTTTAAAGTGAAGGCATTCCTCAAAAGAAAAGACACAATGTGTAAACAACAATGCCATGTTCCGAGCACTGTGGAAGCATAAAAGTGTCACAAAGCACTCACAGAAGGTACTCGTAGTGCTCCAGGCATTGTGCAGCAGTTCGGCCGATGATCGGTGCAATGGTTCGCCACTGAGTGGGCATCAGCTTTGCCAAGTGAAGCAGTTTCTCTTCCTCTTCTCGTGTCCATTCTGTTTTCTTGATGCTTGGGTCCAGCCACTCATACCTGCAAGAAAAGCGTTGGCAACTAATTGTTACACACTGTCACTACTAGATGCATGTCAACATCTTTGAATACAGTCCCCAGGACCAACCACACTGAGGCCTAGCGACCAACCTACCCATTCAGCATGTGTGCATTCAAAATTCAATTACAATCAAGAGCGTGGTAGAGTAAATGAGGCAATTACCATATTTACTCGAATCTGGTGTGCACTTTTTTTTCCGCTAAAGCGGGTCCAAAAATTGCGCAGGCGTTAGAATTGGGTATGACCTTAAATCTGCGTTACCATATTGACACGTGTACTTATCTTTATCGGGCAACCACGTTTCGCCGCCTAACAAATGTAATCGCACAGCGTGGAACGCGCCTGCATGTATCCGAAGTTTCTGGAAAGTTATCGATGCTTCTATCTGCTGTCTGTTATCGCCGAACCTTATGTTATCTGATCTCATCACTTGACGCGAATGGTGTAGAACTTTGTGGAAGGCACGCAGGTCCAAACGATTAGTCTGGAACATTCGACGACTGCTCTATAAAAGCCGACGCACTTGACCCGCTGATCAGATTTCCGACGATCGCCGACCGTGTTCGCCGCTATCGTTGTGCTATAAGTGTAGCCTGTTTTTGTGGGCACAGGTTTGCCCAATAAAAGTTAGTTTTGTATTTCACCATATTGCTGCTTCTTCACCGTCACTACCACGTGACATCTGGTGGAGATGCTTGTGCATTCATGTACCAAACGCCCCGCAAAGCCGCGATCCAAGCCCGAAGCCCGAGGACAGAACCAACATCGCCCAAGACCAGCGTGCTAGCCGCAGAATGCAAGGACTACCCCCAAAGCACGGACTTCTACCTGAGACGACAAAGAAGATCTTCGTCAAGACAACCCCAACAGCTGCCCCAGCGTCCCCCGTTATCCTGCAACAACCTCGGGACCCACCAACCTTCCCTCGAGCAGAGACTGAAGACCCGGAATCATGGCTGGAGACCTACGAACGAATCGCGACATTCAACTGGGACTCCGACGACAAGCTGCGGCACGTCTACTTCGCCTTAGAAGACGCCGCCAGAACTTGGTTTGAGAACAGGGAATCGACCTTGACAACGTGGGACATGTTCCGTAGCGGCTTCCTGCGCACCTTTACAAGCGTCGTGTGCAAGGAAAGGGCTGAAGCTATGCTGGACGCCCGAGTGCAGCTACCAAACGAGAACGTCGCCATCTTTACGGAAGAAATGAGCCGTTTGTTCTGCCACGCCGACCCGGATATGGCCGAGGAGAAGAAAGTCCGCCTACTGATGCGTGGTGTAAAGCAGGAAGTTTTTGCCGGAATGGTAAGAAGCCCACCGAAGACCGTCGAAGAGTTCCTTTGTGAGGCCACCAGCATTGAGAAGACACTCGAGATCCGAAACCGGCAATTCGATCGCCGCGCGAACTCTACAAACTACGCCGGGGTTCAATCACTGGCTACCGACGATCTACGCGAGACTATCAGAGCAGTCGTACGAGAGGAGCTGCAGAAGTTCTACCCAAGGTCGCAGTCCCAAGTGGATCCAATCGCTGAAATCGTAAAATAAGAGGTTCAGCGATCGCTTGGAGTCCCTGAGGTGCAACCACGATCACCGCAACCTCAGCCGGAAGCGATGACCTATGCCGCCGTCGCCTGCCGTCAAGGTCCCCCTCCGCGACAACGCCAGGGCCCTGTAACGCCGCAATTCCGTCGTCCACCGCCGCCAGCACGCCCACCCGTCGCCCAGCGCAGCTAGCGAGGAAGACAGACATTTGGCGAGCCCCCGACCACCGCCTGCTCTGCTACCACTGCGGAGAAGCCGGCCATGTGTACCGCCGATGCCCATACCGGGAGATGGGACTGCGAGGTTTCGCCGTTAACGTGCCGCGGCCACAGATTGGCAAACGACCTCGCGATATCGCCGACTACCTCGCCGCCACTTAATGGAGCCCTCGACGACCTTCCCTTTCGCCGTCACCAGGCCGCTACCTGTCGCCGCAGCGCCGACCATACACTGGCTCAGTCCGGGGTCGGTCCGTCAGCCCATATCCAGGAAGCTAAAAGCAGCAACCGATGGAGGTGCGGTTGCTGTTCGTCGAACTGACGAAGATCCTCCGCCGCCGTAGACAAAGAGACCATCTCGACGACGTAATAACGACACGCCGCCGTCCCGACGAAGTCAGGAAGCCAAGACTACACCGACGAAAGACGACTTGACGACGTGACGTTCCAGCTTCAGTTCAACACGACGCAGCCATGATCCGACGCCAAGACCTAATTGCAATGCCAGACAAAGAACCACCGACCTCGACGTGCTTCTCGACGGCCACGCAGTCACCGCTTTAGTGGACACAGGAGGCGATTACTCCGTCATGAGTGGACCCATCGCAACGCAGTTGAAGAAAGTTAAAACTGCATGGGAAGGCCCTCAAATTCGGACCGCTGGAGGACACCTCAACACGCCGACTGAAATCTGCACTGCAAGAATAACCATTCATGACCGGACTTACCCTGCCACCTTCGTTATCCTCCAACATTGTTCACGAGACGTCATTCTCGGTATGGACTTCCTGGACAAACACGGCGCAATCATCGACCTGAAGTTGAAGTCAATAACGCTGTCGGAAGATAAAGCGATGCTGCCGGAGAGCCCTCGTAGTCACCATGCTTTGAGTGTGCTTGAAGATCAAGTGAGCATCCCGCCTCACTCCAGCATTGTTATTTCGGTCGGCACCAAAACACCCGCTGACGTAGAAGGTGTCATAGAAGGCGACCGATGTCTACTGCTAGACCGTGAAATTTGCGTCACAAGAGGGATCGCTCGACTGCATGGAGGGAAAACCGAAGTGTTGCTGACAAACTTCAGCCGGGAGTTCAAGCACATCAACAAGGGCACGACGATTGCGTACATCGAGGAAATTCTGGAAACCAGTAACGCGTTTGCCCTCTCGGATTCCGTTGTATCTATCCCGACGACCATGGTTCCCGAACCAGACTACGACATTAATCCAAGTCTCCCTGTGGTTAAGCAACAGCAGCTGAGAAGTCTGCTCCGATGATACAAAGGCTGCTTTTAGACGTCATCGAGGATTCGACAAACACCAGTCTACAAGCATCGCATAATCACCCAGGAGTGCACTCGACCACTTCGCCAGAGCCCTTACTGAGTTTCGCCGCGAGAACATGCAGCTATAAGAGAACAAGTCGACGAAATGCTGCGCAACGACATCATCTAGCCGTCGAAAAGCCCGTGGGCATCCCCTGCTGTCCTGGTGAAGAAAAAGGACGGAACCCTACGTTTCTGCGTCAATTATAGTCATCTGAATAAAATCACGAAGAAGGACGTATACCCCCTCCCACGGATAGACGACGCATTGGATCGGCTCTGCAACGCTAAATACTTTTCGTCGATGGACCTGAAGTCTGGCTATTGGCAAATAGAAGTCGACAAAAGAGATCGCGAAAATACCGCCTTCATCACCCCAGACGGCCTCTACGAGTTCAATGTTATGCCATTTTGACTGTGCTCAGCGCCTGCAACGTTCCAACGTGTGATGGACACTGTTTTAGCAGGATTGAAGTGGCAGACCTGTCTTGTTTACTTGGATGACGTCGTTGTCTTCGCCGGAAATTTCGACGATCACCTTAGGCGGCTTGCGACAGTACTAGAGGCCATCAAGTCATCAGGGCTTACTCTGAAGCCAGAAAAGTGCCGCTTCGCTTACGATGAGTTTCTGTTCCTAGGCCACATCATCAGCAAGTCTGGAGTCCGCCCCGACCCGCAGAAGACAGCTGCCATTGCAAAGTTCCCGCAGCCCATCGATAAGAAGGCAGTGCATAGATTTCTTGGCATGTGTGCCTACTACAGGCGATTTGTCAAGGACTTTTCATGCATCGCTGAGCCGCTGACAAAGCGAACTAAATGTGACGTCGAGTTCAAGTGGGAAACGCCGCAGGCCGACGCATTTCAAGAACTCAAACGATGCATGCAGTCGCCGCCCTTGCTTGCGCACTTCGACGAGCACGCCGATACCGAAATACACACCGACGCCAGTAGCCTAGGCCTCGGTGCCGTCCTAGTCCAGAGAAAAGATGGACATGAACACGTGATAGCTTACACTAGCCGGTCGTTGTCAAAAACGGAAGGCAATTATTCTACAACGGAAAAGGAATGCCTCGCCATTGTTTGGGCTACAGCGAAATTTCGCCCTTACCTCCATAGCAGGCCATTCAAAGTGGTCAGCGACCATGACGCGTTGTGTTGGCTAGCTAACTTAAAGGACCCTTCAGGACGGCTGGTAAGGTGGAGCCTCAGACTACAAGAATACATCACTGTAACATACAAGTCCGGACGAAAACACTCAGATGCCGATCGCCTATCACGCGCCCCCATTGACCCGCCACCACAAGATGACGAGGATGACGACGCCTTCCTTGGCATAATAAGCGCGGAAGACTTCGCCGAACAACAACGAGGGGACCCGGAGCTAAAAGCCCTAGTCGAGTATTTGGAAGGGCACACCGACGTTGTCCTTAGGGCATTCAAGCGTGGATTATCTTCGTTCACGCTTCAAAACAACCTACTCGTGAAGAAGAACTCACCAGTCCGCGCCCACTACCTAGTTGTTCCGTCGGCGCTGCGTCCAGAAGTACTGCACGCCCTACATGACGATCCGACCGCTGGGCACCTCGGTTTCTCCCGGACACTATCGAGGATACAAAAAAGGTATTACTGGCCGCACCTAACCGCCGATGTCGCCCGTTACGTCAAGACATGCCGATACTGTCAGCGACGCAAGACACCACCGACAAGGCCAGCGGGATTACTACAGCCGATCAAGCCTCCTTACTGACCTTTTCAGCAGATCGGGATGGACTTGTTAGGACCGTTTCCGACATCAACATCCGGAAATAAGTGGATCGTCGTGGCGACGGACTATCGCACCCGCTTCGCTGAAACTAAAGCTCTACCAAAAGGCAGCGCAGCCGAAGTGGCGAAATTTTTCGTCGAGAACATCCTGCTGCAACATGGTGCTCCAGAAGTCGTCATCACCGACAGAGGAACGGCTTTTACAGCAGAGCTCACGCAAGGCATTCTGCAATACAGCCAGACAAGTCACAGGAGGACAACTGCCTACCATCCGCAGACGAATGGTCTCATGGAGCGCCTGAACAAGACCCTCGCTGACATGCTAGCAATGTACGTCGACGTCGAGCACAAGACATGGGATGCGGTCCTGTCGTACGTAACATTCGCTTACAAGACGGCAGCGCAAGAAACAACACATATCACGCTATTTAAGCTGGTTTATGGCAGGAACCCGACGACGACGCTCGACGCCATGCTGCCGCACGTTACTGACGAGGAAAATCCTGACGTCGCTACCTATCTCCAGCGCGCTGAAGAAGCCCGACAGCTCGCCCGCCTGCGAATCAAGAACCAGCAGAGGACCAACAGCCGACACTACAACCTCCGACGACGCTTTGTCGAGTACCAGCCCGGTGACTGTTTGGGTTTGGACCCCTATACGCCGACAAGGACTGAGCGAGAAGCTTTTGCGTTGCTATTTCGGACCGTACAAGATCATCTGACGTATTGGCGCACTGGACTATGAGGTCGTGCCAGACGGAATTTCACTATCACAGCGCCGCCGCTCACGACCTGAAATAGTCCACGTTGTGCGACTCAAGCCATACTACCAGCGTTAATGAACTTTGGGGCTTCGCGTAACTGACCTTTGGACTTTGTTTCTTTTCGTTGTTTTGTTACTTATGTTTAATAAGTGTCCTTTTGTGTTTCGCTCTCTTATATTTGTAGCATCGGGACGATGCTTTTTAGGAGGGGGGTATTGACATGTGTACTTATCTTTATCGGGCAACCACGTTTCCCCGCCTAACAAATGTAATCGCACAGCGTGGGACGTGCCTGCATGTATCCGAAGTTTCTGGAAAGTTATCAATGCTTCTATCCACTGTTTGTTATCGCCAAACCTTATGTTATCTGATTTCATCACCTGACGCGAATGGTGTAGAACTTTGTGGAAGGCACGCGGGTCCGAACGATTAGTCTGGAACATTCGACGACTGCTCTATAAAAGCCGACGCGCTTGACCTGCTGATCAGATTTCCAACGATCGCCGACTGTGTTCGCCACTATTGTTGTGCTATAAGCGTAGCCTGTTTTTGTGGGCACAGGTTCGCCCAATAAAAGTTAGTTTTGTATTTCACCGTATTGCTGCTTTCTTCACCGTCACTACCACGTGACTCGCCATCGGCATTTCAACATGGCCACCTCGTACGCGCTTCGTGCCTAGCTGCCTTAGCTTCCTCCATGTGCTGCAGTACGTAAGCTTAGGCAATGCTTCCTATGGCTCAGGTTAGTGCACCATCTGTCTTCCCGTTTTCTGCATTTGCTCTATCAGCATGGAAGTGCCAAGTGCGAACACACGCCGAGTTCATCACGATCACGTTTATGCTTGTGTGCGTGTGACACCATGCTTGTTAATTTAGTTAGTAAGCGAATGTTCAGAAATATTATACGGCCAATAAAACTACTATTCTTACTTTTCGTATAGCTGTCTACTAATTTGCTAGTGTAATCGATGCTTCGCCTTTCGCACCAAACTGCGACTTTTTTTATTTATCACTACTTTAGTGTATTGGGAGTAAATGTTTGTTTTTTCCAAATGAGAGAAAGTTGTATGTAACAAGGAGGAGGAGGAGTAGATTTTAATGGAGAGAAAGGAGGAGAGGTCGGCCTGGAGAGCGTGTCTCTAGCCTGCTACTCCTCACTGGGGAATGGGGAAGTGGGAAATACAGGGAAAGGTAGGTGGCGGATGATTATGATATGGTACAATGAGATACTATATACACGTTGGCCAATATGCGGATATGCACTGGAGACGCAATACACTAAGAGTAATCTTGTCCATACAAAAAGTAATCTTGCCACAAAAAGTTTTTGCGCAAACACATTTCGCACTGACTACACGTCTCACAGCTTCTAGAGGCGATCGTCTAAACCAGTCTCACTTAAAAAGTTCAAAAGTGCTTTTATGGCACGTTGGGCACAGTCAACACTCCTCTGCGCGCCCAAAACCTTTTCTTCTGAAAAGGGGCGGGAGTCCAAGCTGTCAACTGTAGATTTGAGTTTTCTGCGTTCGGCCGCATATTGAGGGCACACGCAAAGTACGTGAGCTATTGTCTCGAGAGTGTGACAGACGCTACATTCAGGGTCCCGTGTTTGTCCAATCTTGTGAAGGTATCGATTGGTGTATGCCACACCCAGCCGTAATCGATGAATGAGCGTTTCCTGGCTTCTCCGCAACCGAAGTGGATGCCGGAATTGTAATCCAGCGTCAAGTCTATGGAGGCGCTCTTGTCGATGTTCGGGGTTGTCCCAATGTTGCGCCGTAGAAGTTTTAAGGGAGGTATGGAGCAAGGCGTTAATGTCATACCGGGAAAAATGAATTTGTATAATAGTTCCGTCAGTGTGTGCCTGTTTTGCTTCTGCGTCAGCCTGTTCGTTTCCAGCTATTCCACAATGGCCAGGAATCCACTGCAGCACGATGGTATGTCCGGAATGAGACGCCTCAGCAAGCAGATACATGATGTCATAAACCAGGGGACTATATGCGGTTCTGTCACTCATATAATTGCTGATGAGTTGCAGTGCTGGTTTTGAGTCGCAGAACACTGTCCACTTCTCGAGACTTTGTTGCAGTATGCAGTGAACTGCTTCTCGAACTCCGGTCAACTCAGCTGCTGTAGACGACGTCCTGTGTCCTATCTTGAACCGTTGTGCGATCCCCATTCCTGGCACAGTGTAGGCCGCCGCGGAAGAGGTCTGTGTCACAGAACCATCTGTAAAAATATGTTCGTAATATCCATACATGAAAGTAATGTATGATAGCGTGAAATGCTTGAGGCCAGCAAGCGGCATCTTCGACTTCTTCGTTATTCCAGGGATTGAGAGCCTCACCGTTGGCTTTGCCAATGTCCAGAGTGGAACTTCGGGTATGTCATACGGTTCGAAGTCCGACGGCAATAAGTCTTGCTGCGACAACACGGCTGCTGAGTAGGCGGACACAGGCCGTACGCTTGTGACGTTCGTGAGTGGATGGTTCCTGTGTCTAGTCAGTACCCTTAGATGCACTCACAATGGCTCATGTTGCAGATAAACTCGAGCTGGCCACGCACGTGCCTCTGCAATAGTGCCCCAAGTAGACGCACATCGTGGTAGTCCTAGGCAAATTCTCAGTGCGCGAGCCTGAGCACTTTCAAGTGTGCGTACAGCAGTTGTACTAACCCGAGAAAGTACAGGCACACTGTAGCGGAAGTAGCCAACAAAAAGTGCCTGGTAGAGCTGCAGAAGAGATGACTTGGATGGCCCCCATGATTTTCCAGACATATGCCGAATGATCTGAGTAAAGCTGTCTAGCTTTTTTCTTAATCCTGAGAGGTGCTTCGACCAAGATAAGTCACGGTCGATGATGACTCCGAGAAACTTGTAGTGGGTAACTGAAGGTATAATCTTCCCATCAATCATAACGGGGTAGCAGGCCATTGACTTTCGTGTAAATGCCATGGTTGCACTTTTTTTCCGGTGAGAGCTGCAGTCCGCGACTGTTTAGGTATGTAACAAGCATGTGATGCCCCCTTGGGCATAATCTTCGTTGGCCTGCCAGGCTCAGTTATGCAACATTGGTCACCGCACCAATAAACACCGGCAAGCACAGCTGCTCAGGGGGTCAGTCATCGTTCATCACCACCCTGCCGTGGAGTGTCTGTCTAGCGGAGGGTGCCTTGAGCCCTCCCTTGTTCACGAACCCAGGCGGATCGTGACATTGTATTTCTGTACGAAAGAATGAGGTGCACGGTACCGTAAAGGACTTCTCTATTTTTAGGTCACGGCAAACAGGTGCGTGTTACCATCGAGGGCACATTAGAATCGAGAAAATACGGTATTGCATCTGCATAAGTCCGATTGCAGTACATACTGAACATGTCCTCCTTCCTCGCCAGGACCCATTGCAAACCTTAATTATGCACTGCAAGCTGTAAAACGTCATCTAAGGAGCATTTCACCGAAACAATTTTTCGAATTGGTTCATTATTGGAGGACATAGAAGAAATGAACTGTCCTGCTACCATGCCGCCAGAAGGCGAGTGTCAATGCCAACAAAGACACTCTCTCCCTCTAGTAGCATTCGCAAGTGGTGTTCCTGCTTTCTCCCCTACCAGAGCCAAGGGGAAGCTTGAGAGAGAGAAGAAAAAGTTGAGAAACTTGAGAAACTTAAATTCTAGTGACTCAAAGAATCAGAATTTTTATTCAATATTTCATACTTGTTACAAAAATTGTTGCAAACTGGTAAGTTTAAAAAGTATTGAAGCATAAAGCTTGCGAAAATGTAACCCTGCATATAAAACAAATACTGCAGTTGTATAAGCTGCATCTGTTGGAACTGCACCTGTTGGAGCATCTCAACTGGACAAATTTGGTAACGCGTTTACAGGACACATGAAATTGTTACAATGCTTACAATGATTTTGTATAAGTCCTACTTGTACATTAATGGTGTATTTGAGAGCGGTATATAGCACAGTTGACTACCATTAGTTCAGCTTTGGTTAATTCAACTTTTCGCTTAATTTGAATGCACTGAAAATTCCTGGCAGAAAACCATACATTGCTATGAAAGAAAAATTTGTTTAGTTTGAAGTTGAAACCATGCCACTTTGGTTAGCTCAACCCCTAGTGACACCCAACAGCGCCCCTTCAAGCACGCAGCAGTTGCTATAAGCATGAAACCACAAGAAGTTTAGCTACTGCTTCTCTAGGCCTGATGTTGTTTTACATACCGTATTTACACGATTGTAAGTCGACCCCTTTTTTAAATTTGAAAGTCTGAAGTTGGGGGTCGACTTACAATCGAAACCAAAACATGGGCCCGCCAAAAAAAGCGATACCAACTGGAGCTACAACGTAGTTACAATTTTATGTTTGCTCTATGACCCTATCCGTATCTTTTCGCTATCCCGCGTGTTTGTTCGCTTTTCGGAAGGGTTCTTTAACATTTTTGAGAGTCTTACAGTGCATGCAACACTCATGGGGGAGTGTCGATAGTTGATGGAAGCGCCGCTGTTCTCATTTGCGGCGGCACCCTCAGAACGGCGGTACTTGCGGGGAGTATCGGTAGTTCATGGAAGAGCAGACACCGCTCGCGAGTTTCTCTTTCTCTGTTTAAAGGCATTGGTATTGGTTTGACGCGTTCCACTTGACTGCCGGCTACGTGCTACTTCTATGCTTCCCCAGTCGTCATGAGTGCTCCAGGCCCACTAATCGTTCGGCACTCGTTCACAGCAGCGTTCAAGAGGGCTGCCATCCTTTACGCCGAAGAAACAAATCACTGCGCAGCGGGCCGCGATTTCGATGTTTCTAAACGGGTGGTGCGAGAGTGGCGACTGCAGCGAAGCAAAATTTTCACCTGTGTGACGGCAAGTGAGAAATTTCCCACGTGCTGAAGTATGGACGCTTTCCGGAGCTGTAGGCGAAGCTTGCGGCGTACGTCGCTGAAATGCGTGATCGGTCCCTGCCAGTGAAGTGCGACGTGATCATGAAATAAGCCCGGACCTCCGCCTTAATTTTAAAGGGCCCCTGAAACGGTTCGGACAAATTTTGTAGACGCGTAGGGTACAGCTTAAGTAGAACATTCGCACCACAATTTAAGTGAAGCGTTACGTATTAATGGAGCTACAAGCGATTAGAAGTTACCCTCCTCCCCAGCCACGCTTTTCCTCCTCAACTCGTTCGCCGAGCGAGCGGGGCTAAGCTCCGCCTTCACTGGTCCAGCGTCACGATGTGACGTCACATCGTCCACTTCCGGTTGTTTTGGAGCCCGCCCCCACCTGCGCGAAACTTCTCCGCTAGCCGCTTGGCTGTCGACCCCAAGCGAGAGCTATCGAAGCAGCGTGCGTTGCGAGCATTCTGTCGTAGCGCCGAACGTGTCTGGTATTCCGTTAACCACAGGCAAGCTGGTCATTTCGGCAAATGACTGGAGGCATAAACTCAAGCTGATGAAGGAACTTTGGCGTAGACGTACGTGAGCGGCCTGATCGGTCTGCATGGTCCAGACACTTGTTGGCGCAGCGCTTAACCAGCCAAACAAAGCGCTAATATTGCTCTAACCAAGTGTAAAACATTTTAAACATTTATAAAAACAACGTGTTGATGATTACACTCCTGCGAAATATACGCACCTGCAGCAAAGAAGAATACGCTTTGTTGCTGCTACTGTGTATGGTTGAGCTCTATGCCACCAGGTGGCTGCACCGTGCAGACCATTCACATTTGCCCTTCTGCTCATCTCTGCTCATCCCGTTACGGCACAGTCAAGCGGCCAGACCCTGTCCCCTTGCGCTTATGTTTGCCCTAATACGGGACTCGCGAAACGCTATTGCGTTAGTAATCTTCCGGTGTAAAGTGACGGCCACAAACGCGCAAATCCTGGCGCCGATCGTATAGCGGCAGTCCGATGCGCAGCAGCCAGTTCGCTCGTACGCTGCCTTGCAGAGGGACACGATTCGCAGCTTGACATATTGCCAGTCCCTACGTTTGCAGTCCACAAGGCAACAAAGTCGAATCATAGTGCTCGCGAAAAGACTGAGACCAACTCTGACCGCGGAGCTCTCGTCAAAATGGAGTACGTTGTAACACAAGCAGACGACACTTGCTGTGTGCCGGAAGTGCTTAAGTGTACTGAAAAATTGTTCTTGTGCATTCTCTTTATGCTACTTTCTTTTTATAAAAACAAATTAACTAACATTCCAACTATTACGAAGATCATTTGTTTACCATAAAGTTGGAAAAATTATCGATCACGCACCCTGGTCAGCCAATCGGATAGCTCGCCCCACTGACGTCATATGGGTGATTTCGGTCATATGGGTAGGGGCGGCTTAAAATTCCGCCGAGCAGTGCGCTGCGATCGGCAGCGATGTGCATTTTCAAAACCTTATAAAAAATTACACGCTTTACGCAGAGCACTTAGATGTGTCAATTAATGTTCAGAAGGACCTACTCTAACGACTCAGTACGTTTGTAGAAAATCGTCAAAAGCGTTTCAGGGTCCCTTTAAGGTTCTGCTCCGCCGTGAGTACAACGAGTGGCTGGTGGCAGAAGACTGCGAAATTACGCCAACCGGACCTGTCAAAAGAGCCTCCCTGATGGCTGCGTGTGGTTGGGTGCATTTGGCGTGGGCTGCTGTTCTGCAAGATGTCCTGGTGCGGTCGTTTGCCAAATTTGAAATTTCGCTGGACCACGACGCGCTGTGGGACCGCAGCAACGATGCCGATGGCAGCACTAGTGAAGACGAGTAGTCCAGTGACCATGTCAGCTACCGTATTTACACGATTGTAAGTCGACCCCCCATATCGCTTGACCGGAAAAAAAAAAAAAAAAAAAAAAAACCCGAGGGCGCATTCGATAACGAAAATTTATTAGTAGCTGACATGGTCACTGGACTACTCGTCTTCACTAGTGCTGCCATCGTCATCGTTGCTGTGGTCCCACAGCGCGTCGTGGTCCAGCGAAATTTCAAATTTGGCAAACGACCACACCAGGACATCTTGCAGAACAGCAGCCCACGCCAAATGCACCCAACCACACGCAGCCGTCAGGGAGGCTCATTTGACAGGTCCGGTTGGCGTAATTTCGCATTCTTCTGCCGCCAGCCACTCGTACTCACGGCGGAGCAGAACCTTAAAATTAAGGCGAAGGTCCGGGCTTGTTTCATGACCACGTCACACTTCACTGGCAGGGGCCGATCACGCATTTCAGCAACGCTGCCGCAAACTTAGCCTACAGCTCCGGAAAGCGTCCAGACTTCGGCACGTCGGAAATTTCTCACTTGCCGCAACAGGGTGAAAATTTCGCTTCGCTGCAGTCGCCACTCTCGCACCACCCGTTTAGAAACATCGAAATGGAGGCCCGCTGCGCAGTGATTTGTTTCTTCGGCGTAAAGGATGGCAGCCCTCTTGAACGCTGCTGTGAACGAGTGCCGAAAGATTAGTGAGCCTGCAGCACTCATGACGACTGGGGAAGCAAAGAAGTAGCACGTAGCCGGCAGTCAAGTGGAGCGCGTCAAAAAGTTGGTCAAACCAATGCCTTTAAACAGAGAAAGAGAAACCCGCGAACGGTGTCTGCTCTTCCATGAACTACCGATACTCCCCGCAAGCGCCGCCGTTCTAAGGGTGCCGCCGCAAATGGGAATAGCGGCGCTTCCATCAACTATCGACACCCCCCATGAGTGTTGCATGCACTGTAAGACTCTCAAAAATGTTGAAAAACCCTTCCGAAAAGCGAACAAACACGCGGGATAGCGAAAAGATACGGCTAGGACCATAGAGCAAACATAAAATTGTAACTACGTTGTAGCTCTCGTTGGTATCGCTTTTTTTTGGCGGGGCCATGTTTTGGTTTCGATTGTAAGTCGACCCCCCCAACTTCATACTT
The DNA here is from genome assembly GCF_050947875.1 of Dermacentor variabilis. Classification (NCBI taxonomy): domain Eukaryota; kingdom Metazoa; phylum Arthropoda; class Arachnida; order Ixodida; family Ixodidae; genus Dermacentor; species Dermacentor variabilis. The sequence continues at coordinate 194,303,522 of NC_134573.1, forward strand.
TCAAATTTTAAAAAAGGGGTCGACTTACAATCGTGTAAATACGGTACTAATAAATTTTCGCTATCGAATGCGCCCTCGGGTATGCTCTCTTATTTTTTTTTTTTTCGGTCAAGCGATATGGGGGGGGGGGGGGGGGGGTCGACTTACATTCGAGTCGACTTACAATCGTGTAAATACGGTAAATTTTTATCATTTAGTGGTCAAAGCTCCTTCTGCTCTTGAAGCAATCTGTTGCCGCTTGTTTTGTTCTATGTTGCGCTGAGTCGGTGTTTAAACATGTCATGGCTCTTCACCTCATAATGGTTGAGTCGCACTTCAAGGACAACAAAGACATTACAGACAACTACAGCAATAAGAGAAAAGAATTGGAATTCGTTCATTTGGCTGCCATTCGCTAATTCAACATTTTGGATAATTCGACAAATCTTGGGGTTCCCCAAGGGTCAAATTGACAAGAGCAGACTGTACATTTTGTCTGTTTTCTATGTCTTAATAGATTCATTTACACAATAGCAATATTGTATTCATTGGCAAGTTACAGAGTTGAAAGCTTGATGGTAATTTTTTTCGTTCTGCAATTTTCAAGTTTTTGTTTAAAAAATTGATGGCGTAAATAAAAGTCTGCTTCCTAAAATCACTAGACCTTAACATTCTTTTGAAATCTTACAAACCTCATCAAATTTGGTGCAGTGGATGCTGAGCAGAATATGTTTGGTCCCACATATTTTTAGATAGTGATAGTCCTGGGGTAAAGCTTCCTCTCTTAAATACAACAGGTCAAAGAGAATAATGGATGATAATAAAGCTTCAGCATTATTATCATCCATATGATATGATATTATCATATCAATATTAATGCATTCCACCAAGAGCTTTATTCAGTCGAGATAACTAGAAGCATCAAAGACCATGTGACTGCCAAGGTGTAACCCCCCTTGGCAGGCTCTCAAGTACTAACACACCCCAGTTGTCTACACAACCACGTATAGTATACTTGAATAAAAGCAGTGTGTGCTTGGGTTCTGAAGAGACTGCCTCCTGCCCTCTCCAACAAGAGTGGAATGTTAGCAAAGGAGCAGCAGCTGACCAATTAAGTCAGAGGTGTTAATCCTGCAATCAGAGCAAACGAATAGAGCCCTGCAAATGAAGGAAGCAATCTCGCAGCCAGTTTTTCTCCACTTTTCAGTGCCACAGGTTTCCACCCGGTACACAAATTCAACTTTGTGAACCCCGGCGAATAAAAGGAATGGGTGTTGCTATTCAATGGTTACAGATAAGCTTCAGGCTTCAACAGAGTGCTGGAAAAAGTTCAAGACAGGACATTTCTGTGTGCTACGAGCTCTTGAGAGGCATGTAGTGTCCTCGGCACTTTAACGCTGACTGACAAAGACTGCTCCTCGCTGGAGCTGGTGAAGAAAATGCTTACCAGCCACTTAATTCACCCAACCAATGAGGTCTATGAGAGCGTAGACTTCCACCACCACGTCCAGGAGGAAGTAGAGACAGCTGACGACTTCTATGCAGCGGTAGAAAAATGCTTAGACCTTCCAGAGTGCCCGAGTACTTTAAACAATAAATGAGCAAGATTTTCTAATGCCTTGATAAAGCTGTCCACCTGATAGACACTACCCTTGTCTTTGTAGCAATGCATGTTGTACATGTGAGCATCTCAAAGTATTGATCCCCAGGGTGTCTACGAAGTTGACATTTCTGAATTCCCAGAGTGTTCCAGGTTTTTCCAAAGTGCCTTTGCAACATTCCCTGAGTGACATAGAACTTTGTTTTACATCAAGACAGGCTGACACCATGCTGCCCGATGCTGTCACTCTCTAGTAAGCATGCTAAAAAACGACTTAATCCAGTTTGAATAGTAACGAGTATCATTTTTCTTATTCAAAAAGAAATCAGAAGAGACGGCTTAGTAAAATGCACAGTGAATAAAATATCTTAGAAAGAAATGGTAAAACTCATTGCAAATTGAGTCGAACATTCTCAAATACATATGAAAATTAGATGCATACAGAAACAAATGTTTTTGAATATGAGCTGTTTTTATCAATTGATAACAAGCTCATTGGTATGCGGCCCGAACTTTGTCACAAGTGAGATTCTCAACAGATGGTGTGTCAACCTCCTCAGTGTTGGGTTTCACTGCTTTCAAGAGGTTCTTTTGGTTTGGATAAGGGACACCTGCATCTCGGCGTCAGCCAACACTTAGTTTTCTGAACTTAAGCTCCTTGAAAGAAGCAGCGGCAGGCTTCCTTTCCCGTTCATTTCTTAATGCATACATCCCTTCTGTTCTTGTCCTCCTTCCACCGCGCGTTCTCCCCACGGACAATTTGAAGCATCATCTTCGTCAGTCGTACAGTCAACGTCCGATTTATTGGACTCCCTTGGGGCCGCGAGAACGTCCGTAAAATCGGGCAGTCCGAAAAAATGAATGCATGTCTTTTACTGCCATTAAAGGCTCAAATCACCACAGGCACATCCGGAAAGGCCTACCAGCACACTTATTAGGCATATCGGTGCTCGCAATGTGACAGGAGACGGCGGATGGACGCGTGTATAATTAAGGAATAGATACTCTGTCCCGTGACAATTGCCCCTTCCCACGCTTGTTATGCTTCACCGCAATACTTTCTAGTATGCTTCACCGCGTTCCATTTCTGTAGTGTGGCGAAGCTGACTTTTGGGAACCCGCATTATGCAACGCGCCGTGCTTTCCGAGCTTCGAAGCTAATCGCGAGGACCACTAAGACGGAGCCGGTGCCATTGTTTACACCGGCGAGTCCTTTCAATGAAAAACACGGCGCCAAACGGCAAGAAGCATAAGAGGAAGCTTTAGCTCGGGCCGAACTCTGACGCGGCCTATTCAAATACGTGTAAAACGCAAAAACATTTTTCTGAGATAACCCCTTGACCGATTTTAATGAAATTTGTTGCATTTGTGAGAGAAAGTTAAATTCTAGTGACTGTTGGAAGCAGAATTTCGATTTTGGGGCTTGAGAGAAAGTTAAATTCTAGTGACTTTTGGAAGCAGAATTTCGATTTTGGGGCCGAGTTTCGTTAAGAAGATTTTCAAAAATTTGAAAGTTTGAAAAGAATAGAAACACTAAGTTTCCAAATTAATAGTTCTCCATCAGGAAGATATCGCGGTTCTGTAAACGGCACCCATTAGATCATTCAAAGCGGACAAATTCGATATGTCATTTCATATCTTACATAAATTGTTACATTGAGTACAAGGGTTCTGCAAAAGCTGTATTTTAATATTACTAAATTTTTTACGATTTGTGGGAACATTTCAATTTTGTACGCTTTAGATGTACTATTAGGTACAATTTACAGAATTGATATAATTTTTCATTGCTGAGCTACAGAGTTGTAAACTTGATAGTTGCATTTTCTGAAAATGTTCCATTTTTGCCAATATTTAATAAAAAATTGACGACCTACATAAAAAATTTAAAACAAAGTCACTAGATTTTACGTTTTTCTTTTAAATGCAACAAACCTCGCCAAATTTGGTGCAGTGGTTGCCGAGAAAAACGAATTCTTTTACATGTATTTAGATAGGAGCCCTCGAGCTAAAACTTCCTCTTGACAGCGAACGTCAAAGCCGCTAGGCCTAGCATTTACCACGGCATCGAGGTAATCAAAATGGCGGCAGTGGTGGCTTCGAGTAATGCCATTTCGGACTTGCGGTAATGGCAAAAAAGCCTGGAAAATCTGACGGCGAAGGGCTCTTGCATCCGAAATTTGAGACGTTCTTATACATTGACTCTATGGGGTACCTGGTGGTGCCGCGGAGCCGTCCAAATTATCGGGCGTCCGGAAAGTCTGTCACTAGAAAGCTTTAGCTTGTCCAGCATTCCGGTAAATGCAGGCATGCTGGGCGTATTAGCAGATGGCCAGAGGCATAAATGCTAGCGGCTTGACAGATGCAGCAACCTGGTGACACAGAGCTCAACCAGACAAATACAGAGCTAATTAACACTGCATCAACCAAGTATATTCTACTTTGTTGCTGATGCAAATTTTCTGCATCACACACAATTCATCGTCACACAATTACGGCTCTGCGAAAATTTAGACCAGCAGTGAAAAAGAATCGACTTTGTTACTCCAATATTAACTCTGTAGTTGTCTGGTTGAGCTCTGCGTCACCAGGTGGCTGCACCGCCCCAACTACTCACGTTTACGCCTACGCCCCTCCGGTAAGACGCACTGCTCGCCTGCGTTAACGGAAGTACTGGACAAGCTAATGCTCTTTATTATTCTGTACACTGGCAACTCCTCCAGCCAACAACATGGCGTTCAAAAGACGATTCGTTACAATTCCTCTCTGTTATGCGAGCCAGCATTAGTGCGACTTTCATTCCCTTTCAATATAAATACAGCTAATATTCCCTTAATGGAAGCACAAATTCCCCAAGTATTCCCTGAGTACGTCCAGACTATTCAAAATTCCTGAGAATTCACGGTTTTCCCAGTTGGTAGACACCCTGATTCCATGTCTAAAAGAAGCTGGAGTGAAGATCAACAAGTCAAAGTAGTACGTCTTTTAAACTAACATATAAAGTTTCTTGCATCATAATTAGTGCAGATGAAGAAGGTCTTGTTCAACATGGTGAACCACATGGGACAGTTTCTTCGTCACCTGTTATAGCATCAGTATGCACACTTCTCCAAATATTAGTAATGAAGCTGCCTCAACAAGCTTGCTCACTTCCGAGCCAAGTGCAATCATTCCTGCATGGCTATGCTATCAGACAATGACAGTTGATTTGGTGTCAGAGCTGTTCTACCTTAAGATCAACTAAGTGTCAGCAACACTGTTGTGTGTGCATCAAGGTCTCTGGCCAATGCTAAAAAGCGGTTTAGTCACACCAAAAAGGAAGCACTGGATTTTACAGTGGGCATCAAATGTTCAGACAAATAACTCTGTGGAATAAACAAGCAAGCTAACAGTTCTTGTCAAAGCAGTTCTGAAATTTAGCTTCAGGTAAGAGTTCCAAGCACATCGCTTCAAGCCCCAAGTTCCCTTAAGTGAATGGCAAGGCAGAATGCACCAGTACAAACCGATACTAAATAATTTTTCAGCGTCTGCTGATCCTCGTGCAGCAGTCATCACATGATGCGATATTCCAGGTTTCAACTGGATAAATTCCCTCCCCAAAGTCCCTTCTACCTGAGTAGCCCCCCAGAGAATACTACAAACAAGATGAAACAGCTCGCAAGCAGCAGAGGGAGAGCTTTAACAACTGTCATGCTGTATGCCTACTGTGACAACTTTCCACAGCTGAGGAGGTGGGGATACAAACCACGAAATTCGCAGGTAAAGTTCAGAGAGAAGTCAGGTGACCGCACTTCTACGCGGTAGAAACGTCCACTGGTGTCGTCCAGCCCAACCAATGCCACTTGGTGTCGCTTGACTTTCACACTTAAAATATTCACAAGTTTACCTTGCAACATCTAAGGACGCCTATTTTGGATAAATGTGCCCTTAGCCAAATTTATACACTTGAGCCTGCTCAGGAAATGTGTAACAAAAGCCATGGTCATAGGCCCTGGGCAGAAAGGGCAAAAAAAGCCATCACCGACAGTCCTCCATTGTACTCGGCAAGGTCAGGTAGACCAGCGAAGATGATGCTGAGATAAGGGCCCCTTATCAGCTTTCTCTACAAAAGGGAGGATGTAGCGTACGCCACCAGGAGAGCTCGATCTAGTCTGGAATCCAAATTAGCCCAAGCATCAAGGATCATATGATTTCCAACATGGAACCATTAAAGTGGTAGGCTCTCCTGTAACGTGCTGGTGTTGTCTTGCAGGGGCCTCTGTCCAGGTATAAACTTGGAATAAAGCAGTGTGTACCTTTGGGTTGTAAAGAGACTGCCTCATTGTTTCTTTGCTACAAGCAAAACCCTCATTCGACAGTCACAAGCAAACAGTATAATAGAGTATATTTGCTTAATTTTACAGACAAATGAATTAACAAAAAAATTACTCACCAACGAGCTTTGCACTGCTTTGCAGACTTGCGATGAAGTAATGATGCTATTCGTGACCACTGGTTTTTGCCATATTTCATCACTGCTGCTTTAAGGATTTCATCCTGAAAGATGGATATTTCATGATAAAGAGCATGAAAAAAGCACCCTGTCTTTACAGCATTTTTTATATGCCCCATTAGTCATTGGAAGACAGGGCTTGCTTAAACATACAGCAAGTCATGATTTCTACTACTGCTTCCAACATTATCTGGGGCTTTAATTACTATGATTACTTTTCAGGACACATTGACATTCACTACGCAACACCCAGTAAGATGCATCAATGCAAAGATAGGTATCCCTTAATGTGACACTTATCTAGGCCATTCATTTAAAGGACCTGACTAGGATGCAATGGTAAAGTAAAGCTCACTAAGGACAAAAGGTCCACAGGCACTCCGACATTCTTTACCTCATTCACTTGCACTGATTTGGGCAATAAGTGGATAGCAAAATGGCGGGTCGTCTACTACTGTACTTTTGGTTTGGGGCACAACTCTTTGTTGCTCCAGCATTCCCATGTACGCTTCTGTGGCACGATTATGACTGGCTGCTCAGCGATTGTCTGCTTGAATTTTTCCGTAAATAGAAAATGTTTCGCATTCCATGGAACGAAGTGCACAAGTGTAAATGGGCAGTCGCTGCCACTGAGCCACAGGGAACGGTGGGTCTTGGGTCCCAAGATTAGCAGCGAGCATATGGGAAAGGTTGTGCTTTGCCACACACGGGCATTCTTGAAGAATCAGGTTACCAGTAGTTGCCTGACGATGGCTTCCACATACGAACTATGGTACCAAATGTCAACTAACAAATTTTCACAAAAAGTGATAAAGGCTTCTGACAATAGTAAAGGTCCTCTGCTTGATAAAGGGCACCAATTCAGCATACTTGCATCACATACTCTGTTGCCTAGTTGCTGTCAAATATAGATTAAGAATGTTCAGCAGGGAATGGGCAGCAGAACAAAGCACCAGCTCGGCTAGTGATGTCACTACTAGGACCCGGAGCAAAGTAGCACAGTATGGCACCTTTGTTTTATCTAAGAAATTTAAGTTTCAACTGCTGATATCTTTGCACTGAACACAGAAGGAAGATGTGTTGCACATGCAGTGTTAGGCTGTGGCTAAGCATGAAGCTCGAGTGCAGCAGGGGAATGAACACTCTGGTAAAGCCGTAATTAAGAGGCATAAAAAAACACCAGGCTTATTCAGGTTTATAGTTAAAAAAGCTGCACTCAAGCCATTTACCAGTACTCAAGCTTTACCTGAATTAAAGGAAGGGTATGCAATACGAAGGTAAGTAAATTGTTTCTCGGGTGTGATAGATCAAAACTACAGATTTACACGCATGTAAGTGGACGTGATATTTGCATGACGGTGTTACATGAAGCAAGTCTTTAGTAGCACAAAACATTTGCGTGAAACAATTTCTCCCTTACAAAACAGCATACCACATGCAGTGGTGTATACCGCTTAGATGAAGGATGAAGAGTTCACGCCTTCTGGAATTGTCAAGCTTTGTTTGCATTGATTGTCCAGCTAAGTTGCACAACAATCAGGAGGTTATGCAGAGATTTTGCAAGAAAAGCAACCACGAGTGCCAACACAGAGAAAGCGACAGCACAGATAGCACCGTGTAAACAACAGCATGTTGCCTTGAAGCAAAAGTGGCTGTAGAAGATGCTGTACCACAAAACTTTTGCAAGAATCTGGTTCTGGCTATCTACCTACTGGCAATACTGAGCCTGGTGTACCAAAGGCAACCAATCCAGAATATGGTCCTTGCCTATTACATTCAGACTCTGCCCATTATTTGGCTACTTAGGTCAACTTGGATTTAATGGCACTGAGGAAATTTGCATACCCCTAGTCAAAGGCCATCGTTATTTTACGATGACAAGCTTCTTTTATACATTTTCACACATCAAACAAGCATATGATAGTCTGCATAGGGACACAAATGTGTATGTTGTTAGGTTTGTTTTATTTACACACTAACACACACACAAAGCACTTAATTGTACAAGAAGTAAATAGCGTATTAGGATGAATATAATGCAAGTATATATATATATTTTTAATTCTGGCTTCAGAACATGCTTCATGTTATATTTGGGCTTGTGACATGAATATAAAGCAATTCTTTGTCCATAACCTCACATGCACTAGGCCTGGCTTGGTTCACCTGCTCACCATGCTCACTGTGCCCACTTCAACTCGTGCAAGAGTGGGAGTTGCCACTGTGAGTTATGCAAAATCTTTGTTCTGATTTCAAACGCTGTTCAAGCCACATTAATGTGGTTATGGCGAATTAAATGAACCTTCAGCAAAGGCGTCAGCACTCATCCTTTCACTTTATTTTAGGATGACTGTTCGCAAATTACATGAATAAATCCCTGCGAGCATCCACTTTTATGCATAGTTTCCAGTTTCATTGCAGCATCACACTACACTATAATCATTATATATATATATATATATATATATATATATATATATATATATATATATACTGAAAGTTCTCCGTTATGTTATATTCGTGGTCACGTTATTTAAGTGCAAATTTGGTATGTGGGTTCTAATGATGGTACAACACTTGAAAAGCAGTGCGACTTCATGCAAGCCAACCTCAACTCCACAGTGTATGTTGGTTTAATGCCACAGTGTTTTTAAAAAACTGAGGTAGTATAGCACAATGTTAGCTAATTGAGACAGACAGTTCTCAGTCACAACAAAGTAGGAGTTAGGCAGTTGTCACTCGCTGTAGAACTGCAAACTAAGCTAGTCAAAATGCACTGATCAAACAAGTACTCCTCATGCCAGTGGCTTGTTTTTGTTTCAACTTCCTCTGTTCCGAAGTGGTTATGATTCGCTGGGGTGTGCCAATGGCAAAGTCAGGATAACAGCACTGGAAGTGACTTGCACATTCCAGCTATGGTCGTCAAAGAGCAACATACATGTGGCAGGAGAGGTTGTGTACAGAGTACATGTGGGGCAGCGTAGGAAGCAGACTACGGCATTGGCCAGAATGTGTGTGCAGCACATGCGGCACTTTTGAGTCACCCCTCTGGCTGGAAGCCTCAAAGAAACAGCTGTGTTCCAGTGCCCATCCGCCCATCAGGAGAAGGTCCCCGAATAGTCATAGCCCACCGTGCCTAACTTATACGTCTTTCCCTCCCACTGAATCAACCTACTTCAACAGCAAAAATAAACAGACAAATAAATAAATAAAAACGGCGCTTTAAACGGGACTGAGTTTTTGTTTGAGGTAAGAATAGCGTACGAAGACCCCGTTCTGGGAGGGGGGGGGGGGGGTGCTTTAGAAAACAAGGCAGGTGGGGCCTCGTAGGACGACTTCACAAACGATGACGCTTCTCAGTGCAATCACGTAACCGAGCCACGAGTCCTCAAGCTCATGCTGCGTTTCCGAAAGTGCACGATTTATGAGGTGTAATCCAAATTCGGTATCTTACATTTACACCTTTGAACATACCCATTCCAGTGCCCAACCTACAATACAATGCATGTTTACTTAATACCTCGCAGTTTTATGACTGGGGCGTTTGCTGCTTGGGGCTGCAAAAATCGAGCGATTAAGTGGCAGGGAAATAGTAAATAAAGCGAAAAAAAAAAAAGCGACAGCAGTCGAATGGCTCCGCTATTTGGTATGTGTGCCAAAGAACATAGATTTATATCCCGTTTAGACTAGAATGCAGTGCGCGATTACAGCATCACATCCCCTACGAGCAATGCGCAAAAGTAAACGGCAAGTGGGATACTGCGAGTAGCAACGGGTTTCGACTTTTCCATCACGAGCTCCAAGCAGCGTTGCTAGTGTGTAAGGTTACGTTATACACACAAATGCTTTTTTTTTTTTTGGTACCCGATATTTAATGCTACGAGCAATGAAAAAAGCGGTAAATCGGTGTGAACGAAGCAGCTGCATGCCAAACTTATTAGTCCTATTCCTTCTTACCTCGGTGTTTCTCCAAACACCGCCTTTGATCATAATCCGTGGCATCTTGGATAGGATCGTGAAAACGCGTACAAATTAATAAAACTAGCACTGCTGAGCAGTTAAGTGTAGAAATTTTGAAAATTGCCGTTAGACTGTTCCAGTTCGTCCACTCAACCACTGATTCAACACAGACACAGCCGTGGAGACGAACACCACTTTGACCAACACTCTGACATACTTCAGTGCTTCAGTTTCACAGCCCGGCTCGGGAGGTGGTCGAAGTGGTGATCACGCGAACTAGCAGCGCTGCAATCGCATCTTTTGTCACTTTTTGTTTCGCTTCTGTTAGAAGTTCCTTCATTCATGGTAGATTTCCGGTTTCCATTTCGAGAAGTAGTTATCTCACAGTTCCTAATATTGAGCCTATTTGTGAAAAATTTGTCATATGTCAGCTATGTATTGTGAATACATTTCTAGTAATAAACTTGAAACTTAACTTCTGCTTCACTTCTGGTTTCATGTTGGCTGCGCTGCATCGTCTGACGCTATCCTTCTCCGTTTTGTATGTGTTGTGTGATGTGTGGCGATTGACTCTCTTGAAAGCTTCCTGAAGAAGTGTTTCCACGTCTCATGACAGCAAGAAGTTACCTATGTCGTGCTGTTTTGCCCCCGGCTTCACCAGCGACCTGAGACACGATGCTAGTCACCATTTTTTCGCACCGCCGCAAGATGCTGGAGAGTTTAAAAGTTAGGAACACATGCTACACCGAAACGACAAAAGCCTTACAAACAAATCAAAAGTGTGTGAAGGCCAGTTTGAGGAAGACGGCATTTTGAAATACTACAAGCATGTTGTGGGTAACAAAGAAATATTAATTGATTCCTCGTGGGAAATGGATGCTTGTTCCCGGCGCACTTCCTCGGCTCTTTCCTGGGCTGCCTGAGCACATCTCAAACCCAAAAAATGTGAAGCGAAAACGACGTCCACCAAAAGAACGAGCGCAATTAAGTGCCGGCAAGCACATCGGGCAAAGAATTGCAGTAATAGCGCTTCAACTTCAAACCTGCCGTTGGACTTGGAAGAAGGAACTTCAGAAATATGCGCTACACACTTTGTGCTCAACGAGCTCACAAACGTGACACTGCCTTCTGCGCTCTGGAAGTTCGAAATTGTTGAGGACGACGCAACACAGAAGCGATGTGGACTATATTTTATATGAGGCAACTGGTAGCCGGGCATCTGCAAGTATTGGAAACTGTTGTGCTTGAAGAGGATGACACTTGCTGTATAAACGGCTACAGCAAAATTCCCAAGAGGCTATTTCGAGCTGCGACTAGTACTGCAAGTGTGTGAAGAATCCTGAGAGAAACTAGCAGACAGCTTGAACATATGCGCGGGCGTGAAAGCAGGCCAGCGTGACACGGCGAGCTAGATAATATGCAACACAAGCAGTGCAACGTACTTACAAAGCAATTAGTATGCGCGCGTTGTCTGCGCGGCCTACAGAGGAAACTTCGACTGAGCATTAAGGCTCCGAGCACAACGCTCAAGCGATATCACAAACTATGCAATGTGAAGAAGAGGCTGCTGCGCATCAAAAGCAAAAGAAGGAAATTTTGGCTCTGAAGAAAAGGCTTTCTGAAATGCCCGATAACAGAATTAAGGAAGCGTTGGCCGTACTTCCGCCTTTACATCGACTTGCATTTATGACATCGTTTAAACAACTGAAAGCAAAGTCTCCGTGTGGCATGCGGTACAATGCGGACTGGCTTCTGAATTGTTTAATGCTGAGGATAGCGAGCCCTCGAGCATATAAGCTTCTATCTGACATGAACATGCTGCCCTTGCCCTCCCTGAGCCGTCTCACACAAATTCTGAAAGGAATACTGTAACGAGCGTGAGTAACGACACGCACACCAAGGCGAGTGCTGAACAAAGACTGACTTTATTGCAACGCACGCCGACGACTCGAGAACGCGCAACAGCCTCTTGGGAGCTCAGGGTTGCCGGCTGGGCAATGCGCTCCCGCTAGGCTGGGCTACGTTACACCTCCCTCACTCCCACGTGAGGGTCCAGGTTCTTGCTCGAAGTTCTCATCGTAAGTTAGACGCACTCGCGGGTTCCTTGCCCGCACAGGGCGGCGCATGGGAGTTGCTGCGTCGTGCAGGCCAGAGGCTGGTGGAGGTTCAGGGGTGCCTGCAGGGCTTGTTTCTTGGCCGCTGCCATTAGCATTCTGAGGATGGTGGGGGCTGCCCGCTGTGTCACTAGGCGAGTGGAACGGCTCCGCCGTCCGCAGGATGTGCTGCCGATTTCGACGCAGTAGGCTCCGGCCTTCGGTTTCCATCAAATATGATCGTGGTGTGACCTGCCGCGTTACTTTGGCTCTGCTAGTCCAACCCTGATCTTCTAAAAGGCGAGCCGTGTCTCCTGTCCTGAGTGGCGGTAGTTCCGGCCTTGGCCGGTGCCTTTATGTCTGCTGCTTCACCTCGGTTGCCTGAGGGGTAGAGAAGTCTGGAAGACGGCCTCGAAGTTGTCTTCCCATCAGCAGCTGCGCAGGGCTCCTTCCATCCTCTAGTGGCGATGACCTGTAGTTTAGAAGTCCAAGCCACAGAGGCTCATTAGCATGCTTTGTTTTCTTCAGGAGTCTTTTGAACACTTGTACTCCTTTCTCGGCTAGCCCATTTGCCCTTGGAAACCTCGGACTCGAAACCACGTGTCGAAAGTCGCGTAGCTTGGCAAACTCTAGGAACTCCCTCGAGGAGAACTGCGGTCCCCCTTCCGTGCACACTTCTAAAGGTATCCCATGCCTGGCAAACCACATTTCCAGTTTCTGGATGACTTGGTGGCTCGTTGTTTGAGTCAGCTGTTCTACTTCTGGGTAGTTTGAGTGAGCGTCATAGCCCACTAAGTAGTGCACTCCCGCATGCTCACACAGGTCCAACCCTATTCTTGACCACGGCGACAAAGGGGCAGGCTTCATTAGCACTGGCTCTGATGGCTGCCGATACGCGTAGCGACAGCAGGTCTCACATTTTGACGTTTTTTCCTCAATGTCCTTTTGCATAGCCGGCAAATACATTAGGGCTCTAGCTCTCGCCTTTGCCTTGTTCACCCCGAGGTGCCCCTCGTGCACGCGGTCCAGCATTTCTTTCCGTAGCTTCTTAGGTATTATTACTTTAGCGCCTCTCATAAGGATACCATTCACAGCCGACAACTCCGCTGCCACCGGCGATAACTGCCCTTGAATGGCCTCACGATTCTCGAGAGCGGTCATCACTTGCCTGAGGTCTTCATCTTCAGCCGTCGCTGCCTGCAGCCTCTTTACCATGGCGTCACTGACGAGGGTTGAAAGTACGTTCACAGCATGTATGGCTACATCTTCATATTCCTCTGCCCGAGTTGAGTCTGGTGGGATCCGCAGACGCGACAGCGCATCCGCCAGTAGGAGCTGCTTTCCAGGCACGAACTGCAGGGTGAAGTCGAACTGCATCAGACGCAAGAAAAAACGCTGAACACGAGGGGGCATTTCATTCAGTCCCATTTTCGCAATAGCTAGAAGGAGCTGATGGTCTGTTTCTATGGTGACATGAGATCCCACGATGAATTCTCTGAAGCGTTCGCAGTCGAATGTTATTCCTAGTGCCTCCTTCTCAATTTGAGAATACTGCGTTTCCGCTTGCGTTAAAACACGCGAGGCATACGCCACCGGTCTCCAACCCCCCTCATGTAGCTGGAGGAGAGCAGCACACAAGGCAAAGTTGGACGCATCGGTTGACACTTTAGTGGGCCTCTGAGTGTCGAAAATGGCCAACAAGGGGGCAGAGGATAGCATGCCGCACAAGTTTTTCCATTCCTTGTCATGCGCCTCTGTCCACTCGAATTCACTGTCCTTCCTCACGAGGGAGCGTAGCATGTGTGTTTTTTCAGACAGACAAGGCAAAAACTTTCCGAAATAGTTGACTGCGCCTAGGAGTCTTTGCACCTCCTGTTTGCACGTGGGTGAGGGCATGCTGGCTACGCATCGCACCAGATCCGGATCGGGCCGTATTCCTTCTTTAGAGAGGACATCACCTAGGAACTTGATCTTGTCAGCGGCCACTACACACTTCTCCGGGTTAAGGGTAAAGCCTGCAGTCTCAATTGCTCTGAGCGCCGCCTTCAGTCGGGCGTCGTGCTCCTCCCTGGTTGCTCCCCATACTAAGATGTCATCTATGTAGACTCGCACCTCCGAGAGGTTGTCCAGGGCATCACTCATGGCTTTCTGAAAAACCTCCGGCGCTGAACTCAGCCCAAATGGAAGCCTCAGGAACCGGTACCTGCCAAACGGCGTGCTAAACGTGCAAATGCAGGACGTATAGTCATCTAGAGGTATCTGGTAGAAGCCTCTATTAGCGTCCAGTTTGCTAAAATACCTGGCCCCGGCCAGCTCTGCCTCAATGTCCTCTCTTCGGCGCAGCTCGTAGTGCTCCCTTCGGATACCCTCATTCACACGTCGCGGGTCCATGCACACTCTTAGTCTCCCATTTTTCTTAGTTACGATGACAAGCGGGCTTACCCAATCAGTTGGGTTCTGCATCCGAGTTATAATGCCTTCCGCCTCCATGCGGTCCAACTCCTGGCGCAGGGGCTCCTTCAGTGCGTGTGGCACCCTCCTCGATGGTAGCGCTATAGGTCGCGCATCGTCTTTCAGGCTGATCCTGTATTTCCGCCTCGTACATCCTAGGCCACGGAATAGAGCGGGAAACTCTTCAATAATCCGCTGCTTGTCCATTCCTTCCTCTTGTGACACTGACCGGACTCGTGCTATAAAGCCGAATTTCTCACATGCCTCAAGGCCGAGTAATGCCTGTTTGCCCTTCTTCACCACATAGAAAACCAGCTGTTCGCATTTATCGCCCACTTGAAGAGGCGGCACCGTTGTACCAACATGCTGTATAGCATTGCCTCCATAGCCTGAAAGAACAGTCGGGCTGGGGCGCAACGGTGGCTTTCGCTTGAGTCTCCGGTATAAAGATAACGGCAACAAATTCGCCTGGGCTCCCGTGTCGACCTTCAAGTGCACTGTATCTGTGTCAACTTTAACCGGGACGATCGAATCGTTCGAGCTGGCGACGCCGGCTATATGCACGTCTAATATTTCAAAATCATCTTCCGACTTTTCTTCAGGGCACTCAACTTCTTGAACGCTTCTCTTCGCTCTGCAGCACGCCGCGAAGTGGTTCAGTTTTCGGCACACCACGCACCTCTTTCCCCATGCCGGACATTTTCGCGGCGGGTGACAGCTGCCGCAGAAGTTGCACCGCCGCAAAGTCTTGCTCCGAGCCGGCCCGTCTAACTTTCCTTCCACTGCGCCGATCACCTGTGCCGTCTCTGCCTGCTCCCATACTCGCGCCTGGCTCGTGGCAGCCTCCGCCGCTTTGCAGAAATCAATGGCCTTCTCGAGTGTCAAGTCCTTCTCGCGCAGCAGCCTGTTGCGCAACTTTTTGTCCCGAGTTCCACAGACTAACTAGTCACGCACCATGGAGTTTTTGAGATCGCCAAAGTTACACGACTGCGCCTTGAGCTGCACGTCCCGCAAGAACTGTTCAAATGGCTCACCTTCATTCTGGAGTCGCATGCGGAAGACGCATCGCTCAAATGTTTCATTCTGTTGTTGTGCACAGTACTCTTCGAACTTGCGCACTAGCACATCGTAGTCCTCCGCTTGGGCAGACGTAAGTCGAAAAGTGTTGAAGACATCAATGGCCTCCTGGCCGGCCACATGTAAAAAAATGGCAGCCTTCTCCGCGCTGGTACGTTCCTTTCCCGTGGCTACGAAATATAGCTCGATGCGTTGCCTGAACTTCTTCCAATTGGCTGCCGCGTTCTCAGCGAGCACCAGCGGAGCAGGAGGCGGTAGGGCTTCCATGCGCAGGCTTGAAATTCGAGCTTGCTATGCAACGGTCGCTTGCGCGGGAACGGCTACCCCACTTCTGACACCATGTAACGAGCGTGAGTAACGACACGCACACCAAGGCGAGTGCTGAACAAAGACTGACTTTATTGCAACGCACGCCGACGACTCGAGTAACTCGAGAACGCGCAACAGCCTCTTGGGAGCTCAGGGTTGCCGGCTGGGCAATGCGCTCCCGCTAGGCTGGGCTACGTTACAAATACCATGCAAGTATGGTTTCAATCCTCTCTGTATGGAAGCTATTGGAAAACAGCTGGGCAACAGAGCAGATGGGAGGAAATTCGGCACACTGATTCTGTATGAAATTAAGTTACGCCATATTGTAGCTTCGACGGGGCGGCCGGACGAAAGGGTTACGGCATGAGGCCTAAACGGCCGGGGCGCGCAGCGCCGCAAGAAAAGAGCCGGACTGCTCCAGTCGGGGACCAAAGATTGAATCTTTATTTCTGAGGAGGCAATTTACAGGAGGCATTTACAGCGTTTGGCGCTGAGTGGCGCCCTGATGTAAAGACCCAAAACCGAAACCAGAAGTTACGGATACCACATCACCTCTCCCTTGAAAGGAAACATGATCTACTCGCTCTCCTCGCAACAAAAGTCACGAGTCAAAGAACACATGTTAGTACTGTAACACACATGATTAGTGATACATCTTTACACAATAGAAAATGATATCTCTGGCTTCCCCATTTAAAAAAAAACGCACATGAACACTGAATATGAGTTATTGCACTCCAGATCTGCAGTTCCAGTACCCGTCTTGGGAGGACGATGAGATGCAGTCTTGCACACACAGATAACACATAGAAAATTCACAAAGTACATAAGTATACAGTAACAACCATCTGTATGCCCCCTGGGACAGCACTGATGGGTGGCTCATTCGCCCTGAGCCTGACTCGAGACAGTCTCTGTGGCTGTCGTGGATTGGCATTGTGCGTAAAAGCACTTTACACTCCATAGTGCCCCCCCCCCCCGCCCTTAAGAATGCTAACGACTTTCAATGTTGAAACTTTCTTTTTTGGCATGAAAGACAAATTAGTATGGCGGCGACTACCGTAGTGAGAATGCATACATGTTTATGCTGCAAGAAACGTAACATACAAGAAATGTATGGTATCCCTTCTGCGGGGATGCTAAGAAATGAAAAGTGTTCCTACAGCTAGGATCCACTGATAAATCTGCAGTATAGCAGTAAGTACAGCGTGCGTATAGCACCGTTTATGCTGCCAGAAATCCCCCCATTTGAAGGATACTGCTTAAGTCTTATTCAGCTAACAAACATGTAAGGAAATACCTTTGGCGTTAAGAGCCGAATTCGCATGGGAGGGTTGAAACCTCTGTAGACAGTAACCTAAGGCAACAAGCTACTTGGAAACAATCCTTAAATCGTTCCGGAGGTTGTCTATGGCGTGTAGACCTACGGAGGACTGGTTCACGTTGTAGAGGAGGAACAGCAGAAGTGTTACTCGTGCTGGGGCTAGAAGGTGTGTCAGAGACCTGAGTGCCTTCAGGGGCAGTGTCTTGGGAAGGAGTGTCGCACGGACGTTCAGGAGACTGTTCTGCCCGGGGTGGACCCGGAGGTGGTGGTGGTGGTGGTGAGACAGGTGGTTGCAAAGAAGGGGTTGCAGCAGGAAAATGAGTACCAGTAGGAACTGGAAGAAAAGGTGGAAAACCATCGTCAAAGGATGTTCCATCATTGAAATGACTCCTTTCATTTGTTTCCCCCTGACGTACCGAGTACTTCACCAGTTTAGACGCGTTCCACGCTTGCCATTTTCAAGCTGGAAAGTACTTCGACCTACTTTGCGGTAAATCTTGAACGGACCGGAGTATTTAGGACCAGATTTCCGTGAAGTACGTACCCTAACCAGATCGCCTGGCTGAAACTGAGGACATTTAGTTGCGCGACGACGATCCGCATACTTTTTTGTATTTTCCTGTTTTTCACGTACTCTACTCTGCACTTCCTGGCGCAACTTTGGAGAAGCAAATTCAGGATGAATTGGAGGCATGTTTGCAACGTCCAGCCGAGTTCGTGGTTGACTATGGAGCAGCATAGCTGGAGACACACCGGTAGTCATATGGGGAGTAAACCAGTAAATTGCCAAGTATTCTAAGACCGCAAGTCTGAGGTCTCGCTGTTCCAAAATAGCAATCTGTATGAATTCTTTAAGGACACGGTTAAATCTTTCTACCTGGCCATTGGCCTGTGGGTAGTAAAGAGAGGATAAGAAATGCTTAATGCCTCTTTCCTTCAGGAAGTTTTCGAATTGTGCAGAAACAAACTGTGGTCCATTATCGGACACTATAGCATCAGGAAATCCTTCCCTACTGAATATGGACATGAGACTGTGCATGATGGCTTCCGATGTGACGGAAGGCATAAAAGCAACTTCGGGCCATTTGGAATGATAGTCAACCATGACCAAAGCAAAACGAGCATACTGTGGCGCACGATCAAGAGGGCCTATTATGTCTATGGCTAACTTTTCCCATGGTCTTAATGGCCATTCGACAGGTTGTAATGGCGCAAAAGATGGTTTGGCAGATTTATCTGCTTGTTGGCACACAAAGCAGTTTCCCACAAGTTCCTCAACTTGCCTGTCCATGTGTGATGTGTGGTGCGCGACACGGTGCGGTGTTCGGGACGGTCAGGAGCAGACGACACTGAGTGCACGCGCGCCGAGGCGGAAGGAGGAAAACAACGACGCCGAAGAGCGTCCGGCACGAGAACGCGCGGCGCATGAAACAACAAAAAGAAGAAAAGCAACCAATCGGAAAAGACCACGGGGAGTCAGGCAGCCAATCCGAGAATGCCGAATCGGCCAGACCAGAAGAAAAAGCGTGGTGCGCTGGCAGAAAGGGCGGACACTCGAGGACACGCAGGGAGACGCCAGGAGAGTCCCAGGAAGCGACGGCAGGAGGAGGTCAACCACCGGAGCGGGCGTTGAAGACGGGCCGTCGGGTTCCGGACCCGAGCCCACCAGGACTTCACCCGACCGGGGCCTCCTGCAAACCTGTTCCTGTGCGTCGCCCGTCTACCTGAGCGTGCCGCCAGCTCCTCGAGGCCGGCGTTCGAGCTTCTGCGCCAGTGGGCAGGACGAGAACAGTCGGGCTACGGGCCCGAGTTGTACGCCAGCTGCCCGGCCAGAACGCCGCCCCATCTGTCGTGCCGCCTGCTGCCCGAGGCCGGCGTTCGAGCTTCTGTGCCCGTGGGCAGGGCAAGAGCAGTCGGGCTACGGGCCCGCGCTCTACATCCAGTTGCCCGGCCAGAACGCCGCCGCCGTCTACTCCTGCCACCCAGCCGCCAGCTTTACCTCGCCTAGCCAGAGCTGGCGCGCTCATGTCGCTCGCCCGGTCGATCAGCTTGTACCGCGACCTATGGTGAGACAGACGCCACTCCTTTCGCTAGCCTGTCGCCGCGTCGAGACTGTTTACGCGTCCCTGCTCTCGTGGCAAGCCCGGACTCGCGTACTCGTTAACCGCATGCAAGCCCTATGTGTTTCTATCTGCGATTATGTCTATTTGAGTGTTTGTTTTCTGTTTTCTATTTTCTTCTACTTATTCTAAGCTTTCTTTTGTTTCATTAAAAGTTTGTGTGTGTGTTCAAACCGACGGCTTTGTCCTCAATTGGGTTCCCGGAGGCTCCGCCTAAGAGAACTAACCGAACCATTGAGCACACGAACCTTTGCCCCATATTAGAGGCATTACACCATGTGAGGCCACCAGTAGATGCCTCTCAATCTGAGCTTGGTTTTAGTAATGCCTAAGTGACCTTCATGAGCAATAGAAAGGAGTGTCTGACGCAAGGAAGCAGGAGGAACGATACTTTCACCTCGGAGAAGCAGATTATCCATGTAGGACAATTCGGACTGTACAGCAACACACGCCTGTAACTCTGGCGGAAGGTCCGCCGCAGTTCTCCATCCTTTTACTATTTTGTCTTTTAATGCTTGGCACACTGCATCGGCCTGTGTGGCTGCTTGGAATTCCTCCTTTGTAATACAAGATGAAACTAAAGACGCTATTTCCTCATCTAGTGCTGGTTCACATTCGGGAGGGACAGGTAGGCGTGACAATGCGTCCGCAATGACATTTTGGTCACCTTTACACGCAAACAGACATGCCAATGCTTCCCGTTCGCCTACGGAGTACCATCGCTCTGCGGAAGATAACGTACGAGAAGCAAAAGCTACTGTAAAGAGCTCATTTCCGCATTTTTGCTGTAGGACAGCTCCTATGCCAACGTCAGAAGCATCAACCGTCACAATAGGCAGATGCGGTTGGAACATGCGTACCACCGGGCGTGATGCAAGTACGTCTTTAATAGCCTGAAAGCTGCATTCAGTATCCCGATCCCAGACAAAGGCTTGTCCTTGCCTTAGAAGTTTTCTTAGCGGTTCCACTACGTCACCATACTGCGGGATAAATTTAGCATAATATCCCGTGAGGCCCAGAAATGACTATATAGAGCCTTTTTGTCCTTCGGCTGTGGTGCCTCCACGATTGCCTGAATTTTACTATCCATCGGCGAAATGCCGTTTGCGGAAATTTTATGCCCTAGGAAAGTTAATTCTGGGACACTGAATACGCACTTGTGGTTAAGCTGCATGCCTGCATTACTTATCCTAGACAGGACTGTTTGCAAATTTCTGTCGTGGTCACGTTGAGTGTGACCCCATAAAAGCACATTCAAGGTAGCACAAGGTGCCTGGACAGTCTTTCAGAACAGATGACATGATCTGCTGGAAAGCGGATGGCGCAGATGCCAAACCGAAACACACGCTTGAAGCGGAAAAGACCGTCATGAGTTATAAAAGTAGTCAGCTCACGGCTTTTCTCGGATAATAAAACCTGATGATAAGCGGACTGCAAGTCCAACTTACTAAAGACAGTAGCACCAGCGAGTCGATGCAACAGTTCGTCAGCTCTCGGTAGTGGAAAGGCGTCAATGATCATAGCCTTGTTGGGGTCCTGAAGATCGACGCAAAGTCGAATGGAATTGTCCTTTCGAACTACGACGAGCGGAGAAATCCACTCGGACGCAGTGACTCGTTCGATGACAGCTGATTCCAGGCGTTGCAGCTCGGCAGAGACTTGCTCCCGGAGAACGAGAGGTAGAGGACGCAGTTTCGCTGAGACTGGTTGCACTGAAGGTCTGAGACGAACATCGTGGACGAAGCCCTTTACAAGTCCCAATTGCCCTGAGAACAGATGGGCGAACTCTGTTGGGGCGTTGTGCGGAAGAGACGGAGGCTGAACGCTTGGGTCAGCTGGAAGTCCTGATACTTGACATGTGAGCGAAGACCCTTGAATGTCAATGCCCAAAGCTTGAATGGCATCTAAGCCCAGAAGAGAAGTGCCTTGGTTCGTGACGTGAAATGTCACTACTGCAGCGTTGTTGCGATACTTGACGAGCACGGAGAAACTAAAGCCCCTCCATACACGTTTCCGCCGACCAGGTTAAGTACCGCCAACCTGCCCTCCTCCTTCACGCACCTCTCACTCACCCCCTTAGCTTCCGGCGTCAAGCGGAACTTACGTAGCTGCAGCTTCCTGTTCCGGGTGGAAGTGACACTGTTTTTTAGCGTTGTTTACTTTCGCGCCGCTGGAGAGGCTTCGGTTGAAATTCTGAATGCGATTCCATCCGAGAACCACCGCCTACTGTAACCAGCGATCTGCTCGTGTTCGCTGCTTCGCGTCAACCTGCGACGGCTTGTGGCACGAGCGACAACGTACAGTGGAATGTAGTGCCTGGGCGCTTGGAGACCACTGCCGTTTTTCGTGCGTTTGGACAACAGCGACCGCGAACTACTACTTCAGCGGAATACAACTTGTCCCCTTTGCATTCTCCTTATGGTGACTGCCACAGCTCTGCTAAGCACGCGCGGGCGTCTCACCATCGTTCAACAGCAGTCAAAGCGGAAATTCCCGCAGCGCAACTCCAGGAAGCGGAAACGCCGGAACCGGAAATGGCGGAACCGGAAATACCGGAACCGGATTTGGTGTGAGGGGAAAAGGCGGCGCACAACAAAGGTTGTCGCTACTTAAGAAAGCGGCGGTGGCGCGTAGATGCAAAGCGGCGGTGGCGCGTAGATGCAGGGGCTTTAGGAGAAACGTCCTGAATGCAGAATTTCTTGCTGCGAATAATTCTTGAGTCGAAGACTCGAAGGAGATAATGGAAAAACCTTGAAATGTTCTTCGTATAGGGAACTGTTCATCAGCGACACTGTAGCTCCTGTGTCCACGAGCAACTTGAGTGTAGTATTCGCAATGAGGACTTCGGCGCGAATTGTTGCCGGACGGAAATTCGGTGCTTGAATTGTAAGCACAAACGGGACTGTAGAGGCTGATTCTGTATCAGCGGTGACGGAAACAAGCTGCGTTCGAGCAGGAGGCTGTCGCTGCGTTCGGTTCCTCGAACGGCAAACCGAAGCGTAATGTCCCATTTTTCCGCACGCACGGCAGGTTTGCTGGACAAGCCGGATCGGATGCGATGTGGCGAGGTGAACCACATCGGTGACAATGGGGTGCGAGTTCTCCAGCGGCTTCGCAGGGTTCGGGCCGGACGTCACGTTGGCCGGCCGCTCGATGCGACTGCCCGCCACGCCGTTGATCGCCATCTTGAAGGCGCCGGGTCGAGGGAGAAGGGGGGCGGTGACCACCATCTTGCGCGCCCGGGCGAGGAAGGAGATGGCTGGCGACGCCATCTTGGCGTTGCGTTGAATAGACGCGCTGAATAGACGAGTTGCTGAAGACTTCAAGTTCCTTGTCAACTTGCTCTACGCTTCGCCCGATTTCCTCGGCTTTCTTGAGCGTGAGGGACGATCCTGCGTATAGTAGCCGTTCTCGAACTCTTTTTGATGCGACGCCTTGGAGAATTTGGTCGCGAAGAGGCTCGTCGTGCCAAGCGCCGAACGCACAAGCAGGCGCTAGCCTTTGTAGCGCGGTGACGAAGTCCTGGAAGGTTTCCCCAGGTAGTTGCTTCCTGTCCCGGAAGATAATGCGGTGCATCAGGGGATTTGAGCTTTCTTCGTAGTGCTGGTCGAAGATGCGAAGAATGTCTTCGAACGTAGCGGCCGTCTGGTCCGTTTGCGACGGGAGGTCATAGTAGAGACGCTGCCCCTCGAAGCCTAAGTTGCTCAGTAAAATGGCCTTCTTCCTCTCGTCTTCTAATGCTTCGCATCCGGTCGCCTGAAGAAACGTGCAAAAAGAACGTTTCCATGTGAGCCACGGTACCGAAGGAGTACCGGGTAATGCAAGGAAAGGCGGCATGGGTGGTGCGAAGAAAGCCTTAACATATGGCTAAAGGGGCAGCCGATACCCGAAAGCCAACAAATCAGGATCCTTGGAATGTGGGTGCAATCCAACCAGCGCTGCACCCACACGCTGAAAACACTCAAGCAGTCAACAACCCAAATAGCACGCATGATCACGCGGGTGTCACAAAAGAGATATGGGATAAAAGAAGGAGACACACTTAAGCTGGTTGGCAACCTGGTGGTCAGCAGGGTCGCATACTCACTCCCGTACTTCAACTGCACCAAACAGGAAATACAAGAAGCGGACACAATTTTACGCAAAGCGTACAAAACAGCACTTCACCTGCCGAACAATACATCGACAGAGAAACTAATGGCACTTGGTTTAAGCAACACCTTCGAAGAATTAAAAGAAGCCCAAAGTATCGCACAGCTCATGAGACTCCAGCAGACCAAAACGGGAAGGGAACTGCTAATAAGGCTAGGCTTCGCGGAATCAATCAAAGAAACCCAAAGAACGGAGGGGATTCCTGATGAATATCGGAAAACATACACTGTTAGCCCCCTACCCAAAAACATGGACCCAAACCTCCACACGGCGCGAAGGGACGCAAGGGCGAAATACGTCGTAAAGTACCTGGCCACAAAAAACACAACAGTATACACAGATGCTGCAGTATACGCCAAGCAAAGAGGCACAAACATAGTAAAGACAGCTGCGATAGTAATAAGCCAGGACTACAAAGAGATCAGCAGCGCGTCAATGAAGGACTGCTCGGTAACGGAAGCTGAGGAAATAGCCGTAGCTCTAGCGGCAGTGGAGGGCTACCGATCCGAAAGGTCTTTAACAATACTCACCGACTCGCAAACTACGTGTCGGAATTACATGAACGGCAAAATAGGACGCAGAGCGCTTCACATCCTCCGCTCCTGCAGGGCTAACAACAAAGTCAGGCATGCAATTTTCTGGGTACCGGGACACGCTGGAATAGAAGGGAACCTAAGGGCGGACAAGGCAGCTTGAGAGCACACAAACCGAGCGGCCACAAGCACCGACCCTGAGGAACCCATACCAGTCAACCCAAGCTACTCAGACATTTTGAATTACTATAAGGGGGTCCGAATCAAATACCCTCCACCCCACAACAGCCTAAATCAGCATGAAGCAACCTCTTGGAGGAGGCTGCAGACAGGAACATATCCAAACCTAAACAGACTAAGCAAGATGTTTCCCACCCAGTATAGAGACATTTGCCCCTGGTGCGGCGCCAAGCCCACCTTATATCACATTACATGGGAATGCGTTCAGAATCAACAATTCCTTCAAATAAAAGACCAGAGTGCGGAGCAGTGGGAGAGGGTGCTCTCCAGCAGCGACCCGAAAGTCCAGCATGGACTAGTAAGGCACGCTCGCCGAGTAGCCACCCTCAGTGGTGCCCTGGAATAGGGGCGTCGACCCTGCGCAGATGGGGAAGAAGACCGTGAAGACGGCCGACCGCATCTGCCACCGCTAATTTCTAACCAATTAGAGCAAATAAAGTTTTTAACGCGATAGCGTTAAGGAGCTCGTGTCGCAGAAAAGCCGGTGTCGTCGACGTCGGCGTCCGCGGCGTTGGCCGTGAGCGATAAATCAAGGCAGGCACTTCATAAATAAAAAGCAACTTCCAAGATGGGTTGGGTGGGAATCGAACCAGGGTCTCCGGAGTGTGAGACGGAGACGTTACCACTGAGCCACGAGTTCGATGCTTCAAAACGGTACAAAAGCGCCTCTAGTGAACGCGGTGTTGCCTTAGAAACGAGCTGTTTCTAAGGCTCAGGCGTGCGTCGCTTGCTCAGGCGCACATTTCGTTGTCGCGCCGAACGCTGCGTTGCTCGACGCTCACCGCGTCCGATGCGGGGCGCGTAGTCGCTGCGCCGTAGCCCATTGTCTTACACCCCTTGGCGGGTCGACGGGAACGCTGTCGCGTTCCACTCTTGAAGGCGAAGCTTAAGCGTCCTCCAATTTTTCCTCCTCCTCCTTCCTGCGAACGCCATGCTGGGCACGGAGAACAAAGGCGGGGGAGTTGCAGTTGACGGAGGAGGCGTAGCTGCGGCGTCTTGCATGCCGGAAGCAGGAGGAGGAGCATAAGTACGGCAAGAGCACGTAGGAAGCAGAGCAATGGTTTACCTCGTCGTCAGTTTGTTGTAGCTTCGACGGGGCGGCCGGACGAAAGGGTTACGGCATGAGGCCTAAACGGCCGGGGCGCGCAGCGCTGCAAGAAAAGAGCCGGACTGCTCCAGTCGGGGACCAGACAAAGAATGAATCTTTATTTCTGAGGAGGCAATTTACAGGAGGCACTTACAGCGTTTGGCGCTGAGTGGCGCCCTGATGTAAAGACCCAAAACCGAAACCAGAAGTTACGGATACCACACGCCAGGCGTACGATTTCAACAAGTCAACCTTCAAACTTGATGGTCTTGTGGACTACGGTGGTATTTGAAATGAAGGAACTGACCAACTTGCAGATCATGCGCTCGTGCTGATGTTCGTACCACTTCTGCAGAGCTGGATGCAACCGATTGCCACCTTTGCCACGAGAGGTGCTGCTCCTGCCAAGATTTTAGCAGAGCTGGTGTTGCAAGCAGTAATACAATTGCATAAACGTGGTGCTATGGCGATCGCCGTAGTCACGTGACGGGGCTGGGAACAATCGCTCGATGTGGCAGCAGTTGGGAATCAGCGTGACCTTCTCACAAGATTCCAGATTCATGCCTGCCTGAGCGCGTGTACCTTTATTTCATTTGTGATGTGCCACATATGTGCCCTGAAGTGTGTACGCAACCATTTGCTCAAGCACAAATATGGTCAGGTGAGCTAACGTACTTTATTTCATAACAACCTGTGCTAATTGGCGTCGACAACTTTTTTTTTCAGGCTGGAGATTACCGCATAAACTTTGCCCACTATCAATTCCTCTGTGAATGCGGAAGAAAGCATCATCTCAAAGTCGTCCCCAAGCTCTCAGCAGCGCACAAACCCTCAAAACTTGCAGATAATGAACGTGCAACTTGCTGCACACGGGAGCTATTATAAATAGTGTAAGCACTATTAACGTGATGCCTTTTGGCCTCTGTAATGCTCCTGCCACATTTGAGCGCATGATAGACAACGTACTTCGCGGTCTAAAATGGAAGACATGCCTTTGTTATCTGGACGATATTGTCATCTTTTCGTTTGACTTCAACAGTAATATGCCTAAATATAGAAGGCGGCTCTTTGTTGCTTTGTAAGTTTTTTCAAATACAATAACTGATACACTTTGTCTTCCACAGCTGTTCAGCCGTAGTACTGCTATTGGATTGCACAGGCACGTACCCAGGGGGGGGGGGGGCGGGGGGGCCCGCCCCCCCCCCCGAAATCAAGTGGCATACCCCCCCCCCCCCTCCCCACCCAGGCCACCACTCCTCACACATTCCTGAAGCGCCGCCAGATCAATGTTGAGACTTGGCAGGTGTTCATCGGTCAGCATTATGCTGCCTTTTTCACTCCTTTTAGATGGCGGTAGTTATCGGCATCTCTTGTAATGTGAAGGACAGTTTTCTCATAGATTCCGCACGTGCGCGATTAACTCGTGATGCGTTCAGTTGTCACCATCTATTCAACCGTCACGCGCATAGCTGTTGCTTTTGTTAGTTCAACCTTCTTTGTTTATGCTGATCCTGAGACCAGGAGAGGGATGCGGCTGTTACTCAGCTGGTCTGTACTCCCATGGAACGAGTTGCGGCCGCGGAGAAAACGCCAATTGCGTTTAGCTTTTCCATTTGCTTCATTATTTCTTTGAGTTACGGCTCGCCGCGACGCTGGCAGATGCCCGGAACCATATACACGTGATATGGGTT
This sequence comes from Dermacentor variabilis, assembly GCF_050947875.1. Classification (NCBI taxonomy): domain Eukaryota; kingdom Metazoa; phylum Arthropoda; class Arachnida; order Ixodida; family Ixodidae; genus Dermacentor; species Dermacentor variabilis. The sequence continues at coordinate 194,330,630 of NC_134573.1, forward strand.
AGATAAGGTGGGAAATAAAATAATGTGAAAGAACGTCCATCATGCAACCCTGCAATAACCCTTAAGCCCATAAGCATGATGACTGTCGCCCGTTACCTCGTCTGTTTTTCCCTAATTCTATAGCACTTTTGGTGCCAAATTGGAAACTGGAAACAAAAATCGCGAGGAGTTGAGAAATTAAGCGATCTACTAAGGGAGAGAGCCAAGGCAACAACCAAACTGCAAGCAAAAGCGAATAATAAAAAAGTTAACCGTTATTTATGAGAATATTTATGGATCAACTTCTTTTTATTTAGAAAGGAAGTAGAGAAAACGCCGCCGGAAGTGGAGAACAATTACTTGTTTTCAATGACGCTTCTACAGTTATCGGTCGAACTGCCTCACGTAGCCACTTCTCTGCTGTGCTTATGTAGGTGTTTTTTAACCTTTCGCGGTGAGCGCAGTACGTCTAGAATCGCAGAGTCCTGCGCTCTACGCGGTTGTATGGGCCTGGCGGCCGCACAGCGTTACGCAATTCGCGGAACTGTCAGAACTGATCAACAAGGCGAAAATAACTGATATTCGAAACTATAACATGAGAAAGACTGAAGAAGCCATAAAAAATGAACGCAGCCTGAAATCAGTAAAAAAGAAACCTGGCCTAGGACAAACCGTGATGTATGCACTAAAAGATAAGAAGGATAATATCATCAGCAATCTCGAAGATATAGTAAAAGCAGCGGAAAAATTTTAAGCTGACCTGTATATGTACAGTACCCAGAGGAGTCACGATACCTCACTTAGAAACAGTAATGAACAGGATACAGAAACTCTTCTATAACTAGCGATGAGGTCAGAAGGGCCCTGCAAGACATGAAATGATGAAGAGCGGGAGGAGAAGCTGGAATAACTATCGATTTAATCAAAGATGGAGGCGACATAATGTTTGGAAAACTGGCGGCTCTTTATACGAAGTGTCTATCGGCTGCAAGGGTCCCAGAAAACTGGAAGAATGCAGACATTATACTAATCCACAAAAAAGGAAACGTTAAAGAATTGAAAAATTATAGGACCCTTAGCTTGCTTGGTCCCAGTATTATATAAAATATTTACCAAAATAATCTCCAATAGAATAAGGGCAACACTCGATTTTGTCAACCAAGGGAACAGGCTGGCTTCCGGAAGAGATACTTTACAATGGCTCACATCCATGTCATCAATCAGATTATCGCGAAATTTGCAGAGTACAATAAGCCTCTCTATGTGGCTTATATAGATTACGAAAATGCATTTGATTCAGTAGAGATACCAGCAGTCATAGAGGCACTAGGTAATCAAGGAGTACAGAACGCTTACGTAAAAAGCTTGGAAAATATTGCTACATGCGTGTGGTATTTGTTTGTTTGAACGAGGCGCGTGGGCGCCATCACTCCAGAAAAGAGGAGGAAGAACGAACTGGGCTCGCGCTGTGAATCTGACCGGTCTTCGCTGCAACCGTTGTTGTAAATATAATATGTAAATAGTTTCACGTCTTACTGACTCGTCCTCCGCGTAAGAATATCTACAGAGGTTCTACAGCTACCTTAATTCTACACAAGAAAAGCAGGGAGATACCTATAGAGAAAGGGGTCATACAGGGAGACACAATTTCTCCAAAGCTATTCACTGCATGCTTAGAAGAATTCAAGCCAATAAACTGGGAAGGCTTAGGAGTAAATATCGACGGCAAAACTCTCAGTAACCTTCGGTTTGTTGATGACATTGTTCTATTCAAGAACAATGCAGACGAGTTACAACAAATGATTGGAGACCTTAACGGAGAGAGTGTAAGAGTGGGGTTGAATATTAATATGCAGAAGATGAAGATAATGATAACTAGCCGGGCAAAGGAACAAGAGATCAGGATCGCCAGTCGGCCACTAGAGACTGTGAAGGAGTACCTTTACCTAGGTCAATTAATCACAGGGAACGCTGATCATGAGAAGAAAATTCACAGAAGAATAAAAATAAGTTGGATCGCATACGGCAGGCATTGCCAGCTCCTGACTGGAAGCTTACCATTATTATTTAAAAAGTAAGGTGTGCATGCAGTCAGCGCATTTTGCCAGAGCTGACATATGGGGCAGAGACTTGAGAGCAAGTTAAGGACCGCGCAAAGAGCGATCGAACGAAGATTGCTAGGCATAACGTTAAGAGAGAGAAAGAGAGCGGTTTGGATCAGAGAGCGAACGGATATAGACGATATTCTAATCGACATGAAGAGGAAGAAATGTAGCTGGGCAGGTCATGTAATGCGCCGGTTAGATAACCGTTGGACCATTAGGGTTACAGAATGGGTACCAAGAGAAGGAAAACGCAATCGAGGACGACAAAACACTAGGTGGAGCGATGAAATTTGGAAATTCGCGGGCGCTAGTTGGAATCGGTTGGCGCAGGACAGGGGTAATTGGAGATCGCAGGGAGAGGCCTTCGTCCTGCAGTGGACATAAAACATGATGATGATGATGATGATGATGGAGGTGGTGCCCCCCCCCCCCCCCCGAAAAAAAAATCCTGCGTACGTGCCTGGCCGATTGCAGTTATACAGGGCAGAAAGCGTTGAAGGCCTCCAAGACTCGAAGGAAACAGAAGCTTTTACAATGACAATGAATGACGTCTTTGATGCACTCAACACAAAACATCCTGCAGAAGGAATACGAAAGCGCTCACCGAAGATGGAGGTTCGCTTTAAACCAGTGTACATGCGTCCAACTCAATGTAATATTTTAATGAAGCCCTACAGTTTAGGGCAAACTATAAATTCATTTATTTGTGCAGATAATCAAGAAGGTTCTCGACCTGCTCAACATATCACGGAACACAACTACCACCACCGAAATATGCCTATGTTTGCTTCGCGACAGACAGCCGAAGCTTTGCGTGTTACGCTAATGTCGGTACTCGACATAATTGATGCGCTCCACGAAGCTGATGTTCCCTACGGGCAGTGAAGCTCAACAAAGATCCGCAAGAAGTAATGCGCAAATGCTTGTTGAAAATGTGGAGAGCTGTTGAATTTTTAAAATCTACACGCATGCACAAACCGCAAACGCGAAGTTTGTTTTATCGTGATTACTTTTATTACTGCACGCTAGGACCATTAAATTAAAAAGTGCTTAGGCAAGATCACTTACAGAATGCTTTCTTTATTGATTTCAGAAATTCTTTGTGTTGCCCATTCATTTCGTGGTGACGATGACCACCCATCCGTAGTTCAATTCAGCCAGATTTATAGATTGTTGTCTTTGTCCACACCTGTGAAAAATGCAGCGAGAGGAAATTGCTCTTCCGCTCCTGACGGTGTTCTGCTGTCTCTTCACGACAGCCTGGTGCGAAAGGCGAAGGCTGTTGCTGAGCTGAAAGGTGCAGTTGAAGCAAAGCTATACAAGAAGCTCTGTGGGAGGAGTCTTTCAGTAGGCCACACGGATGACTTGGGCGACCACGGGTGCCAAAAAGCAGCAACACAAGAAATGGTTGTCTACTACCTGGCTGAAGTTACCAAATCTGTGTCTTGCGAACAGTGTGTTGAATCATTGGAAAGTGCTTCTGTGCCACCAAGTGCGCATGACCCACGACCCTCGCATAACCTGACATAGCTGAGGTAATTCAATCCAGGTTGCTTATGCGAACCGTCTTTCGAATGATCACCGTCACCAAACACATAGAAGAAATAATTCGTCACACACTCGAGAGTAACGCAGTTTATGGCGACTTATTTGGAGCATCCTGGACGGGCTAGACAAGGCATCTGTGCCGACACTAGGATGTGATACTCATTATGAGGAGGTGACTGCTCATCAAGTTCTATCTTGTCATGCGCATGCACTTCTTTTTCAAAAAAAAAAAAAAAAAACAGAACTAGTGAGACATATCGCTGACGGAGCAGGTGCAAGCACCCAGAAAGAGGGCAAAATTACTTTGAGCAAAATGGGCTCGCAATTACTTTTTTTGTGCAAAAAAGTAAATAAAAAGTGTCACCGTGTTTGTCGTTTGTTTTGTCCGTCAAAAAGGACATAAATTAAGCTTTGACTTAAGTATGTTCACAGTATTTAACTTCGTCCTAGTCACTGCCCGAAGATCACTTACAACGCCATTGCACGTCCCGTAATACCCGCGGACAATTATTAAAAAATACATGTGACAAGTTTATTAGGTGAAGAAGCGTTGACGGGCGTGGTTAAATTCACCACAGCGTTGTCTCAAGTGACTGCTGGGCGTGATGCGTTAATGTCGCTACGTCTGCACAGGCGCTCGCCGTCTAAGCAGCAAAAAATAAAGCCCCCGCTGAAGAGAGCACCGCGGCGCTTTTATAGAGAAAAAGTTGGGTTAAAAGCGAAATCGCAGTGCAAGATCGCTCACTTGCGGTGTAGCTGCAGCCTCTAAACACTAGCTAGACATGTCATTCGAGGGTCCTTGGCATAAAATATTCTGTGGGCAGCCAAAACACAGTCGTAAAAGAGCGAACGGCACTGGACAGTCGGGAAAAACGATCCACCGCAGAAATCACATCGCCGGAGTAGACGACGCGCGCTGCGCGAGAGATACGTCACTGCAGAGCCGATAGTACACAAACACCATAAGTCCTCGTCACTTAAGCGTGGAAGGTTTGCCACAAAACTCAAAGTGTGTAGCTAAACTGCATTTACTGACGGAAAAGCAGTACAGACCAGTTGTGGCGAAGGACGCGTCGCATCAAGAGCAGACGACGCGCGGCGCGTGGCGAAAGACGCGACTGCAGCGCCGGTAGTTCCGGTGACAGTCGCTGCGGCCACGCCGGCCAGCGGGGCGTTGCTCCGCCTATCGGTAAAGCCCCTGAAACTTCGTAAAGTAGTGCCACTCTCCTCCTCCGCGTTCACTCCTCCTCGTTTCTCCTCTTTCACGCTCCCTCCTCGACCATGGCGCCGCCTACGATGCTCGAGCGCAGCAGACGACCTTTCGCAGAGTGAATGCACGCGTAGCAAGGCAGTGCTCTTTAGGCGTTCACGTTGGCTTTCCAGCTCCACGTAACTTCGTGTACAGCATAGAATTTCTAGGCGGGTGCTTGTACAAATTCGGTAACGGCAGCTTTTGTTTCATTTTTTGATAACTATTTCTTAAAGAAGTCTCTGAAGGAGTGTTAACGCTGTGCGTTGACGACTGCGAATGTATCGCGTGCCCTACAATTAGGTACGCAACATTTGTCAAGGGCGTGTCGCAAGATCTTGTTGCGAATGGTTGTAAATAACACGTTTACCATCGAATGACAACCTCTTGCCTTCCAGCAAGCCCTCAGCCTAAAGAATCCGCGCCGCCCTTACGATGTGAATTCGCGGCGCGTATGAGCTATGACGTACAAAGGCTGACGGAGATCACTGCTCTGGAGGTTCGAAAGTGTATTACAAGCTACAGTGCCGCCAACGTGCGTGCTTGCCAATCTAAGCGCGCGCAAAGCCTCAGAGGTGGGCGCTGGTGCTATTATGTTTCTCGTGTCTCAACGCCGACAGAAATACCGCAGCCGATCATCGAGTCGGGAGTGTGCGTACACAAGAAAATAAGTTTTTAGCATTCGTGCGCGAAGCGTGAGCGCGATAACAATGCTTGACTCAATCTCAAACAAGACCACTGTGGCCTTCAGTAATTTTTTCAGGTTAATGACTTATCACGAATAACACTTCATCGTGCGTTGGTTCGTCCGTTTACTAAGTGACGTACTTGTCGCGAACCGAGTTGCACTGAGGTGCATGCATTCAGGACGGTTGCACTCCCTTCGAAGTAACATTTGCGAGACATGACTTTACTAGTGAAGTCATGATCGCGCAAAGAATCCCCCCGCCATGACGCGGCCGAAATTGCGGCAAGTGAAATGATGTTTTATTCATAGGTTGGAATAATATGAAACTGCATTCGAGTTGCAAGTTAACAATTTATTTTCACATAGATGCATTACAGATTTGCCTTTGCAGTCACAAGTCCGTGTGCCCCATTTATTGTCTCATTGCGTAAATAAACGCACCAGCCTAAGAGTCCTACAGCAAGCGCGTCTCAATTAGGCATAACGACTGTAGAAACTAATAGGGGCATAGACGAGCAAGCGAACGACTATATGAGCGCGCGAACTAAACGAGCGAGCAAACGACTAAACGAGCGTGCGAACGAACAAGCAAACGACTAAGCACGAACGACGACTAAACCAGCCAGGGAACAGGCGGGCGACCGCACGTTTTCTTTGCGAGTGCGCCACCGCCGCAACTTAAGCTTCGCACACTTTAAAGCTCACGCGAATTAGCACATACGTCTCAATTACCTATGATGCGGTCGCTCGACGACGAACGCACCGCGTAACACGGTTTCGGGAGAGCACGCACGCTTTTCATCGGTGCCTCTGTATCGCAAATCCACCGGGCGACCGCCAACGAGGAACACGAACAAATGTGGCAAACAAAGCTAGTCTATCTAAAGAAGGCTAGTAAGTAACCACAAAAGGCAGAGAGTTGCTCTCCTGAGGCGCTTTCATGATCGAGACTGAAATTTTATCAAAAGGACTGCGCTGAATCTTAAAAATTTCGTAATCACGTTATCGCACGCAACCTCGCGTGCCCGCGAACTCAAGCAGGTTGGCGTTCAAAACGATTAAGCGCACCAAATATGACTAACACGACCACGTAGTGCGCATATAAGCAAAGCAGACGTTGCGTAAAAATCATGTTAAAGCGTGCGTACAAATGACAACATGCACAGTGAACTGTGCAATATCTACTACGTTATTGCCCGCAGCACAATACGCAAGCCTGGCACGTACAATACTCTGAGAGAGCCACAACTTACATCACATAGTCGCGCGGAGGAAGTTGGTCGGAAGTTCTCCCTCCCGATTCGGTGAAGCCATGTCTTTCTTCTTAACGCGTTGCGCTTACCGGACGGTATCGCGAACATATTCTTGCCTTTGCTAAAACTATATTGGCATCCAAACGCGCAGCAGGTCATGGTAACAGAAAATGGCGTGAAGCGACGTCGCACTTGCCACAAAACATCCTTCAAGGCGTTCGCAAGATCAAAACAACACAGAATAGGAACGGAAGGAATGCCGCCAACGAGCGCCGCTTTTCGAGCAAAGATGGCACTGAAGCGCGACTGTAAACAAACGAAGCCGGCGCAAGGGGCCACGTGATGCCATTAGGCCAATAGCGACGCGGCGTCGGCTTCGGCCAGAGCGCTGGAGGAGGAGGCGGCGTTCTTCAAAGCGTGGCACTACTTTACGAAGTTTAAGGGGCTTTACCTATCGGGCCAGCACTCCTCTCTTGTTTACATTTCTCGCGAAACCACGCCGCGCTATGCGCAACCGGGCTGCTCGGACGCGCGCGCTCCGCAGCAGTGCTAAACAATTGCGATGTCTCATTGCACTACCGTTGCCGAAGTCATGTTAAAACGAGTCCATAATGAACTTCGCAAATTGGGCCATGAGGTCGAATCGGTTGCTTTCACCGGCTTTTATGAAAATAAACATGCCTCATAAGGTCTGCCAACTGAACTGTTTCCATCAACCGCAGGTACCGGCGGCTGCCCAGTTCTTGCGTGTTTTTTTAAAAAAAGGTCACCTTTATCGCTGCCTTCTACTTGCTTTTCTCTGCTTGGGCTTCCTGGGGCTCTCAGACGGTCTTGCGAGCTAGACGTCTGGCGATACGAAAAAAATGTTCGCATTCTCACTGCACTGCAAGAACGCACTGGAGACACGTACGACACACGGACCTATTTGCGATCCATTCGGAGTTTATGAGCACAAACACATATTCTCGCTGTGGCTTGAGGAATTGTCGTGCTTTATTGAACAAACTTCAGGTGGCCGCGCATCACTACGACAACGTGCCGGCGAAGAGGCTGACTTCGCATTTAGATTCGTTGACTGCGGCTTGAGGTGCTTTCTTCCCACGGTAAGTGAAGCTTCACGGAACCAAAGTTTTGCGATAGCCGGCGCACGGTGCAGAACAGTCGTTTGATGTGTTCGTGGGCGCACGTACGTTCTTTGGAGCCTTGCTGATCCTTGCAGCGCATTCGCTAACCTTCGCTTCCCTGCGCTTTTAGCGCGCACAGATAAGCTACGCCTGCGGTAGGGAGGATTCGGGCATGCAGCAAGCACAGACGCGCGGAAGATTTCTGCTACGGCATCGGGACTGCGATGTTCGGTAAGGGCAGAAAACGCGCACTGAGATGCTCGCCCGCTGCCCGGCTAATGTCATGACGCTTTATTTTGTCTACGAACTTGTTAATGCTAGATCCTGGCAAGTTCACTGAAGGGAAAGGGAGCGGTAAGAAGCACATTAGAAAACGGCATGACACATGGTCATGTTTGTGTTATGAATTAATGTACTGGATTACGAAAAAGGAGCAGCGGGAAATCGCACGCTGAGAAGACCGATAAACATACAGTGCGACGCAACGGGAGAAATAATATTGAAACGTCCAAGAATTTACAAGAAAAAAAAAAAAAGACTGAATCGTCGCGACGGCACATCACAGTCGCCGTAGGCGTCGAAGTCTCTATAATGAAATTATTTTTGAACAGCTCTGATAGCGTCCACGCAACAATGGTTGCTTGTGTACTGTCAAATGCTCATATTTCTGCGGCCTAAAGCTCACGGCTAGGTACGAAAACGGGCCCGCAGCGAAAGCAAAACATTGTGCGCGGACATGCATGCAGACGCGCAGTCAGTCGCTGCGGACCCGTGCAGTCGCTGCGTTGAGGCTTCATTCTGATATGCTCCATTCGGTTATGCAGAGAGCCCATCATAGGAACATATTTCACATAGTTTACTCACAGCGTTTGCCTGCCTTTCACGCAAGAAGCCGGTTCGGGAGACTCCATCACGGCGACCGCGCGCAGTGGTGCTCACTGTACATATTCGGTAAAGAGATAGCGTCTGTAAATGATTCTATGCTTTCAGTTTGCCCAAGATTATTATTTTGACAGTAAAAACTTCCCTCGTTTTGAGAGTACTTAGAGAAATGTCCAGAAGGGCTGCCATGGGGTGTTCTTATTGAGCGCCGTAAGCCAAACTATAGTGCCTAGAATACTGTAGCCAAACCTATGAGGATCGCGCCGCGTTATCCCTCGTACTAGGCACCAGGGAGGCGCTTCCGACAGATGGCGACTCCGTAAGTCCTCACCTTTTTTTGTTTGGATATTGTGGCGAATGGACGTGCTTTTCGGGGCTCCGTGGCGGCGACGAAATCATAAGTTTTTGTGCATGCTTTGAGCTTGCTTCTGTTTTTGATTTGCCGATTTTTTGCCTTTAAATAGTAAATGGGTGGTTCTTTTTTTCGTTCCTTTGTTTCGTCTCTCGTATTTAGGCTGCGCGGGTGTACTTCGTGTACATTTGGTTTTGCAGGATGGTTAGAGCATCCTTTCGTGCCACGTGCTCTAACACGTGCAGCCGGGTGGGACGTTGAGTCTTTGTAGTCTTTAAATGGTAGCGTGGAAGTGTCAAGACAAATAGCTATTAGTCGTTTTAATGTGCGTGTTTTGGTAGGAAAGTGAGAGCGTGGCCGCGTGGTCGAGCGCGTGCGAGAGCGTGTAATACCTTCGGTCTCCGTGGCATTGATTGCTTTTGAAACAGTGGTGAGAGTTGCTTTGCGACATTTTGAGGATTTTGATCCTGTGCGTATCGGTTTTTGCTAAAAGGCACGCGCTTTGCATTGATATAGCATTATAGTATTTGCATCAGTAGTAGCATTATTATAGTATTGTAGTATTTGCAAAAAGCCGTGCTAAAAAAGCCATGGCGAGAAAGACGGGAAAGCAAGCAGTGCGCGGGGGGTCCCTGAAGGCAGATGAGGAGACGGATGAGAATGGAGAGGGCATCGAATCAACCGGCACACAATGTGATGTCGATACTAGGCTGCAGAAAATGGAGGATTTCCAGGAAGAGCTTCTCAAACAGGTGCAAGAGCTCAAAAATGAGTTAAACAGGGAGCGTGATGCACGGAAGGTAGTTGAAAATAGACTTGAAGCAGCCAAGGAAAAGCTGAACAGGGCCGCCATTGTGAACGAGAATGTGCGTGACAATGGAACACAAAACCCCGACGCGACAGGCGAGGAAGTGTCAGCGAAGTACGTGGAATGCATGCAGCGTGTTGAAGGGTTAGCTGGAAAGAGCGGCTCCTACCTTGAGGCCGCCACGCGGAAAAAGCAGGAGCCCAGGGGACAATGCCCCTTGTCGAGTCCGAATCATGCGAAAAAGGACAAACAGAAGCAGGGCGAGGTAGGAGAGAGTGAAAGGGTGATTATCGCCGGCGACTCAAACCTGGCTCGGTGCTCAAAAGCAATTGTGGAGAGGATGAAAGGCGACAAAAGAGTGGCGGTAGGGACATTTCCAGGGCGGAGACAGTTCTGTCATGGAGCGAGCAAAAGAAAAGCTCGCAGAAAATACCCAAGTGCGCAACCTTGTCGTAGTAGCAGGTGGGCTAAATGACGTTCTAAACAGGAAAGGGACTGGACTAGCCCAGCGCTTGGCGAAGGGGGTGGACAACTTGCGCGAGCTATCCCCTCAGGTGCAGATCGTGGTGTGCACGGTGCCGGAGGTGCCTGTACGTGACAGTCACGTACAAAGAGGCGTAGTGGCTGCTAATGAGGCAATATGGAAAATGAGCCGAGAGAAAGGCTTCGAGGTTGTCGAAGTAAACAGGGAAGTGAGAAGTTGTGGTGGTTTTAAACGAGACGGGATCCACTTCAATTACAGACTGGCACGAGAAGTGGGCTGGCGACTTGGTGGTCGCGCTGGTGCTTTTTTAGGGGGCCCGCAGGGGCTCAGAAGGCCAGAGTAGATAGTAGTGAAGAAGGTCTCCTAGGGGAACCTCAGAAGAGCATCAAGGTCGATAACAGAAAAAGGAGGAAAGCAAGAAAAAGAGCTCGCCATGCAATAGGCTACCTAAACATCCAGGGCGGCAGAAGAAAGAAAAAGTGGGCAGAGATTAAGGAGCAGTTACATAGAGAACAAATAGGAGTGTATGCGGTTACAGAAACGCACCTTAGAGACTCAGGAGAGCCGCCAGTTATTGAGAATTATGTTTGGGAAGGGTGCAACAGAACTAAGTCGGAAAGAAAGGAAGGGCGAGTCGGAATGCTCATCCATCAGGGAGCCAAATGGAAAAGAGTAAATTCAAAATGTCAAGAGCATCTTTGGTTATCAGGTACAATGAGTGGGAAACAAACTTGGCTGGGCGTTACGTATTTGTGGACCGGAAATAATTGCACAGAGAAGAATAAAGAGTTAGTGGAATGCATAAGCGCTGATATTAAGAGTTTCCGGAATGGTGCTGAAATTGTCCTATTAGGTGACATGAATGCCCACATACAGGATTTAGATGGCTATGCCGACAACAACGGGAAGTCAATACTAGATCTTTGTGAGCAACATAACCTCATTATCGCGAATACTAAGTGTGAAGGGCAGATCACGTGGGAAGTGGGAAAGCGGCAATCAACCATTGATTACTGTCTGATGACAGAAGGAATTCGTGATAAGTTGAGGGAAATGGTCATTAATGAGGAAGGGCATAGCAGCATAGGGAGTGACCATAAAAGCATCATTTTGAAAATGGGATATGTAGTTGAGAAAAAGAGCAAGTAGCGCAGAATGGCCAGTCCAAATTTGAACGCTGAACAAATAGCAAATATAGTCACTAGAGTCGAGGAAGAACTTGGCAAATGGTCAAGTAGAGAGTGGGAATATGGTGAGCTGCTAAGTGTAGTAACGACAGAAATACGGAAAAAGAAACAACATGTTCAGTGGAAAGGAAAAAAAGAAACCGAAATGCTGGTGGAACATGGAGATACGAGAAGCGATCGGCGAACGACAGAAAGCATCTCGAGAGCACAGGCAGGCAAAGAAGGCGCAGTTGCCGCATGATGAAGTAACCAGTAAATGGGAAATATACCGGGAGAAAAAGTCTATGGTTCAAATACTGGTAGGCAGGGGTGCCCTTTATCCCCGCGGAACATGGTGAGGATGGAGAGGGCGCTTGAATGAAGTAATGTCGGGTTTAATCTCTCATACAAACAGGCAGGTAAAGTAATAGAGCAGCAGCTCCGAGGTTTATTTTATGCGGACGACACTGTGTTGCTAGCTAACAAGCAAAGTGATTTTCAACGTCTGTGGGCAGAAAGGCAACAATTTAGGTCTGAAATTTAGTGTTAGAAAATCAGGTGTTATGGTATTCAATGAAAACAGTGAACAGACAGTGGAGATACAGGGCCAGGAAATACTTTGGGTAACAGAATATAAATATCTTGGTATACGGAATGGATAAACGAAGGCAATAGATATATGGAAACACATGAAAAAACAATAACAGTGAAGGGGACGAGAAATACAGCCATAACGAAGCACAGAGCGTTATGGGGATACAATAGGTACGAGGTCCTCCGAGGTATGTGGAAAGGTGTGATGGCTCCAGGACTTACTTTTGGAAATGCGGTTGTTTGCTTTAAATCAGGGGTACAATCAGGACTCGACGGGAACCAGAGGTCAGTGGGTCGCTTCGCATTGGGCGCTCACGGGAAGACTACAAATGAAGCTGTGCAGGGTGATATGGGCTGATTATGCAAAGAAGAAGTGAGGCGTGCAGACAGGACACAAGAGTAGAGAAGAAATGTTTCGCTGCATTGCCGAGATTGTAACTGCACGCCAGAGTTAGAGGAATGCGCGATTTTGTACAGGCATAAGAATGAAGATACGCGTCTTATGGTAGAGGCATGGCATATCTATAATGGTTGAAGTACGTGCGTGAGTCAGCCTTCGATTACTTTACATAAGGAAGAGATTAAGTGCCTTAACAGTTATCTCTCACGTAGACCAGAACGTGTACCCGACTGACACGTGGTGTTACCATTCCTGAGCATGCGCAGATGAGTTTTGTGTCTTCTTTCCTTTTTTCGCCTCAGTGCCCCATTCAGTTGATAGTCGGCGTTCGTGTTGTCCACTTCTCTACTCTTGTGTCCTGTCTGCACGCCTCACTTCTATTTTGCATAATGAATCCTTACCAATTAGCTCAGCTTTCTGTCGTTCTAAACATACATGTCTTCCCATCCTAAATTTCTGACAGTGCCCACAAGTACTTCCTCGAGACATGTCTCTTGCCACGTTGTCACCGACGCACGAGTGCCACATTTCCGCTCTGTTGCGCCGCCTTCGACCAATGTTCACTCTGCACCTTCTGCACCAGCCCCAACCGACGACATTAGAAGGATGATCGCACCGGACCTCTCAACCCGAGAAGCCGCAGAGCTCCGTGGCCTCCTCGAGTCCGACATTTTCGACCTGAATGATCGCCCTTTGTGTCAAACGACGGTCGTGAAGCCTCGTGCAAATACCGGCGATGCAGCACCTCTTCGCCGACGCCCGTACCGGGTGTCGCCCTCTGAGTGACAAGTTATCCAGGGCTAGGTTAACAAGATGCTTGCCAAATGAATTATTGAACACTCTTCCAGACCTTGGGCGTCTCTTGTTGTTCTCGTCAAAAAGAAGGTTAACAGCTGGCGATTCTGCGTTGACTATCGTCATCTAAACACGATCACCAAGAAAGATGTATATCCTATTCCCCGCATTGACAATGCTCTGGATTGTCTCCACGGTGCCTCTTATTTTTCTATAGACCTTCGCTCTGGATATTCGCAAATTGCCGTGGATGAAATGGACCGTGAAAAGACCGCATTCGATACCTTTCGATACCGCAGATACTTTCTTGCCAAAGTCATAGACGACCTACTTCGACCATGTGCTACTAAACACAAACTTACTACCGCTTACCATCCTCAGACTAACGGTCGTACCGAACGCCTGAACCGCAGATTAACTGAAATGCTAGCAATGTATATATATATATATATATATATATATATATATATATATATATATATATATATATATATATGTGTGTGTGTGTGTGTGTGTGTGTGTGTGTGTGTGTGTGTGTGTGTGTGTGTGTGTGTTTCCCCGATCATCGCGACTGGGACGTTGCTCTGCCATTTGTCACGTTCGCCTTTGATTCCTCGCGCCACGACACAGCTGGCTATTCACCCTTCTATCTCCTCTTCGGCCGTGAGCCGACATTGCCTTTCGAGGCTCTCCTTTCGACTACACTCGGCTCGCCGACGGAGTACACTCGTGATACCATAGCCACAGCGACCCAAGCACGCCAGATTGCCCGCATTAATCTTTCTGCTTCACAGTCACGCCAGAAGTGCCGCACATACGTGGTCCGATCCTGAAGATAGTGCAATGCCGCGCCGACCCGCGGCGTAGGTGAAGCAGGCGTTAAGCACTCCCCATACCTGGTCCGATACTAAAGTTCGTGCAAGGCCGCGTCGACCCGTGGCAGAGGTGAAGCAGGCGTTAAGCATTCCCCATACGTCGACCGACCCTGAAGTTAGTGCAATGCCGCGCCGCACCGCGGCGTAGATAAAGCAGGCGCTAAGCACTCCCCATGCGTGGTCCGATCCTGAAGTTAGTGCAAAGCCGCGCCGACCAGCGGCGGAGGTGATGCAGGCGTTAAAGGGAGACTAAAGGTTACCAGAAAGTCAAGTTAAAGTGATAAAGCAATGCTCTAGAACGTCTAAGGCTAAGGCGTCAATATAATCGCGAACAGAGCTTTAGTAAGCGAGAAATTGAGGCAAATGCACGACACGATTTGAGACCCCCCAGCGACATTCCAGTACTAGCCCGATGACGAAAGCACTCCTCATCATAATTTATGTCACTAGTAATCAACTACTCGTATTAAAATGATAATTTCATTAGATTATAAGACGGAAGAAAATGCTACTTGTCTACTTCTATTCGATTCTAAGAAAACAACATTTTGACGTTACCCTTGAGTAGTACGGGTGATCGAAAGGTTTCGTTTTCGCTTGACTCTGCGCGCTCGACCTTGCGCCGCGCGCGCTTTGGAATTTCAGTTGTTTCTTTATCGCGTCGTCCTGCGGTGGTCCTGCTGGCTCGCGAAACTTGCATTTGGAACAAGCAGCGAGAATGCCACGTCCATGTGATATCGTAGGATGCGCGAACGGTCCGCGGAACTTGGCCAAGGGCAGATGCAGCGACGAATATCCAACGTTGCTTATCACTGTGTGCCAACGAGTGAACCTCTCCGTTCGAAGTGGTTAAGTGCCGTACCTCTGCCACAGCGCGCTGGCAAAGAGCCAAAAGAATCACGTAGTGTGCTCGATGCACTTTCGTCCAGAGGATTACGAGTTCAACGCCGACTTACTGAAGTCTCGTGAAGTGCCTTTCAAAGCAGGCCGTCGTCGTAGTAGTACGCAACGACGGCGGCAGCGCGAGCCCCCAGCAGCAGGTCACGTTCATCAGTGTTTAAATCGCTGAACTCGAGCCCAGCATCGCGAGCTAATGTGTCGTTGTCAGGGTCATCTATTGGAACGAGCGTCGGAGTTGGCGTCATAAAATAAAGAACCAGCTTATCGTCGTGAGCTTTCCCTTCCGCTAGCCACCATAGTTCCGCTTTCGCGCTGCTGTCGGCTCTGTCTTGGCTCTGTTTCTGGCCGCGCGTTTGCGTTTTGTGCAGAAAAGCCGTAGCGCCGTCGGCGGGAACCGTTTTACTCACCGACGGCGCAACGTCACTATGAGACCATGACGTCAATACTCCTCGATCGGAGGGCGGGTGATTTGAACTGCGCTAGAGGTACGCGGACGCTTCAGAACGCATTTTCTCTTAAAATAAGTCTCGTCTTCGCACGAAACAAGCGTTTCGAGCTTTCTGGGATGGTATTTAAACAGTCCACGTTGACTTAATATTAACCTTTAGTGTCCCTTTAAGCATTCCCCATACGTCGACCGACCCTGAAGTTAGTGCAATGCCGCGCCGCACCGCGGCGTAGGTAAAGCAGGCGCTAAGTCCCTTAGTAACTTGCGATTCGCTGATGATATTGCCTTGCTTAGTAACTCAGGGGACCAATTGCAATGCATGCTCACTGACCTGGAGAGGCAAAGCAGAAGAGTGGGTCTAAAAATTAATCTGCAGAAAACTAAAGTAATGCTTAACAGTCTCGGAAGAGAACAGCGATTTACAATAGGCAGCGAGGCACTGGAAGTCGTAAGGGAATACATCTACTTAGGGCAGGTAGTGACAGCGGATCCGGGTCATGAGACGGAAATAATCAGAAGAATAGGAATGGGCTGGGGTGCGTTTGGCAGGCATTCTCAGATCATGAACAGCAGGTTGCCATTATCCCTCAAGAGAAAAGTACATAATAGCTGTGTCTTACCAGTACTCACCTACGGGGCAGAAACCTGGAGGCTTACTCAAATTGAGGACGACGCAACGAGCGATGGAAAGAAGAATGATAGGTGTAACGTTAAGGGATAAGAAAAGAGCAGATTGGGTGAGGGAACAAACGCGAGTTAATGACATCTTAGTTGAAATCAAGAAAAAGAAATGGGAATGGGCAGGACATGTAATGAGGAGGGAAGATAACCGATGGTCATTAAGGGTTACGGACTGGATCCCATGGGAAGGGAAGCGTAGCAGGGGGCGGCAGAAAGTTAGGTGGGCGGATGAGATTAAGAAGTTTGCAGGCATGGCATGGCCACAATTAGTACATGACCGGGGTTGTTGGAGAAGTATGGGAGAGGCATTTGCCCTGCAGTGGGCGTAACCAGGCTGATGATGATGATGATGATGATGATGATGATGATGAAGCACTCCCCATGCCTGGTCCGATCCTGAAGTTAGTGCAAAGCCGCGCCGACTAGCGGCGGAGGTGATGCAGGCGTTAAGCACTCCCCGTATGTTGGCCAATGCTGAAGATAGTTGTTTATCAGTTTTGACATTTCCGCGAATTCTAGGGTACACCGGGTCAATCGGGTACACCGGCACGCGTACCCGATTGACACGCGGTGTTACCATGAGCATGCGCAGATGAGGTTTGTGTCTTCTTTCTTTTTTCGCCTCAGTGCTCCCTTCAGTTGATAGTCGGCGTTCGTGTTGTCCACTTCTCTACTCTTGTGTCCTGTCTGCACGCCTCACTTCTTTTTTGCATAATAAATCCTTACCAACTTGCTCAGCTCTCTATCGTTCTAAGCTTAATTTCTAGTACTTTGAGCCCTTTTCCATGTTCCCCTACGTATCTGCACAATCCTGCTTCGTTAGCTTCCTTAATTGCGATATGTATGTTCCGCGCTAGAACCATGTCGTGGTTTAAGCCTGTTTCACATGATGCGATTTTCGTCGCACCGGAAGTGCGATTTCCGTCGTTTGCGATGAAAATCGCAGTCGCAGTGCCGACCCCCCGATTTTCGGCTGCGACCAACCGGTTGGTCGCACAGTCGCACCGTCGCACCGATCGCTGCGATTTTCCGTCGAAATTGCGCGGAGAGCTGTCAACGGAGCTATTCCGCCGGTTTGTTTTGGAAAATGGCGTCTCGCACGACAAGTGCAATGCGCGGAGAGGTGGATCGTCGAATTCGGTACGTACGCGAAGGGAGAATAAAAAACTTGTACCGCAGATTGCATTCTCCGATTGCTATGCGTTTGTTGACACGCTACACAGCAAATGAAGTGCATTTTCACGTTTGCTTCGTACGCCTTTGCGAGTTCTCAGTGCTAGGAGGTGTTCGAACCCCAGCAGACGACGAGGTCGTCACAATTTTCTTTTGCTGAGTAGCATGCAGAAATCGCGCTTACAAAGCAGCTTGAATTACTTCAAACTTGGCAAGGGCAAATGACAAGACAGTAAAGTACCCGAAGTTTCAACGTTGCGCTTCTTTCTGTTTCTGTTTTTTCTGTTTCGTTGCGCTGCATTTTCTTGTCGGTTTTCAAGCATGAATTTCCCGATGCATCTTGAAAGCTTATCTTGCCTCTTATTAAATTTGACAGAGCGAAAGTGTAGGCTATCGTAATGAATTTGCTACGATAGCATTAAATCCGTGGCTTGAATAAAACATTACATGCACGTTAAGTTGCACCTCTTCTCTGGATATTTTTTTTTCTTGCACAGAAACCAATAAACATTGACTATGTTGCGGACTTTGTATCCTTACTGCATCTGTATGAACACATGCTCTGCAAGGTACTTAACTGTACAGCTAGTAGATTAAGTAAATTGCTTGCTATAATGGCACAGTGACAACGTACCCTCCTGCACAATTATGTAGAACTCGTGCAACAATGCGAAAAGCAGGCAAATGGCCTGTTCTTGTGGGGATAAAACAGTATAAAACGACACGCTGAAGAAAAGTAAATCAAAACTGTGCAGTGAAGTCAGCCAGTACAAGCAGTTCTTGCACGTTCACGGCTGATCAAGTGTGCAGAAACATTCATGCCTTACATGTTTCTAGTAAGTTTCTAATAAGTTTGTGATCACATATATTAGTGTGTGAAACCATATAACGATATCCGCTGCGATTACTATCTTTATAAATAATGAAATACCATGCTACTTGCAAGAACATATATCACCCGAGGATTTTAGAACAAATTTCTGCATTTCAACTATACACAATATGTGGTTTATTCAATAAAATAACACAAACTGGGCTTTTTTGCAATGACAAACTTATTCCAAACTTTACTTACATACAGGCAAGAAAAAAAATTATAGACAGAAATATTGTTCTTCAATTTGTTCACCTGCCACTGTGGCTATAGCATTCTGCTGCTAACACAAGGCGAGGGGTTGTTTTGCCAGCCATGGAAGTCGCATTTCAATGGGAGTCATAGGTGAAAAAAAAAGCTCTTGCACTTAGATTTAGTTCATCACCTTTTATTGAACCCTTACACTTCAATATACTATTGCATAGGGGGGCATGCTTATGCAAAATCTAACACCAATAGAAAGCAAAGGGCAGAATTGTAAAACAACCATGTTTCGTGATAATTCGAGTGTGTAAATATTCATTGCATCAATATGTATTGTTCAACAGCACTGCACAAATAAGCATGATCAGGTATAGCAAGTACTCTGTCAGGAAGCTGGTTCTACAGATGTATAATATCAAGGCATGAATGCTCATACTACATATACGTCGCACACATAGCACAAAGAAAACCTTTTTCAAGAGTTGTCCCTTCTGGCAGATATGAGTGGGCCATAAGCAGCAGGAACTTTATTGCAGGACATTGTGTAATACCGCTTATGAAAGAATGAAGAGAGTTAAGAGGCTTTTAACAGGAGTACCTCATGCTGCTCTAATAAGAGGAACGATGAGCAAAAACATTTTTGGTAGAGCACTTAAACAGTAACTTTCTGAAAGGCAGAAAATTCCAGGTGAGAGTTGGAGGTACATTTGGCCCACACATACCAACAACACGGGCATACTACAAGAAACACTACAGCCTATGGTGTATTACAGTCTATGGGAAAGCTATCTTATGCAGAAATCAAGAATGATGCAACAAGCCCTCGACAACACTGCAGACTTTCTTGGCCAGTCTGGCCTCTCGCTTTCTGATAAGTCAGCTCATATCGATGTCGAAAAAAAAAGAAAGACTAGAATCAAGAACTACCCCAGATTGCACATTGTGATCCACATAGCTGGACAAATATGCCCGCAAGTCAACATCCACAAATCCTCAGCTAGTGTGAGCCCATGACGGCAGAGCCAGCACGTGGGTGAAACAATTATGCAATGCCTGAACGCAACTTTCACACCTGGTGAAAAGAATAATCTCGAAATAATGGGGGTGGACAAGTGGATACTATAGAAAATCGCAGATGCTGTGCTTGTGTCCAAGGTATGGTACGGTATGAATTACCAGCAGCACACAAAAAAGACAACTCGTCGAATGCAGGCATCGGGTAGTAATAACAGGTCTTTCCAACTTTACCATGCTTGAAGACCTCTATGAGAAAGAGCTAACGAACAAGCACCTAGACAGTAGAGTTGCAGCCTGCAGCACAAATTCTTTGTCTCAAGAGCTCAGAACCTCGTCCCAAGATACTATGCCAGCTAGCATATGAGATGCAAAGACGACTACCCCTCTCTTCGGAAACACAACCTCGGGAGTGCCTGAACTTGAAACACAACAGGCCCATACCGTGGAATATGGGGGCAAACAATTAAGCCAGGAGACTATATGCAACTGCCAAACACACAGAGGAGGTTGCTAATCATGAAGATGCAAGCAAACATAAGGCACATATGGCATGGCAATAGCAGTGTAACAGTAGTATGACACTACATAAAGCTAAACCCTATATAAGTGAGTACCATTCCAGGTCATCCTACACCTAGAAAAGCTGAACTGAAAGCAATCAAAGCAGCACTTGTAGTGCAGATTACACCCTGCACAACACCCTGCATGGATTCACTAGAAACTATTTGGGCCTGCACATCACACAAGATTGTCAGGAAAATCAGGAGATTGACACGCGACTTGCAAGCACATGGCCAGAAATTAAATTACAGGATACATAACCGTGCAGATATTCCAGGACACAAGCAGGCTTATAAGCCCGACATAATAACTGAAAACTAGATGACTTTGTGTGTAATCATTATTAACTAAAGTGCAACAGATTGACAACAGACAAGAACGAAGTGCTCTGTGTGTTCACTTCGTTCCTGTCCATCGTATTTCTGTTGCACTATAGTTAATTACTATAGATTGTAACACCATAACTTGATACAAACATGCACACTATAGGATGCAGACAAATGCTCAGGACAAACTCCAGAATGTTTGCATCCTGATACTTATGAAAGTGAACGGTTTCATTCCATGGCTGTCAATGAGACGGAGAGAGAAAACTTGATTGTGTTCGTGGAACAAAAATGCATTGATAAGCTTAGACATATAGTCATTGCTTAACACTTTCGAAATGAATAATTATAGCTTGCTATCGACATTGAAGCAGCCTTTCGACAGCAAGAAAAGGAATCAGTTTTTCCAGCTTTGAACATCGAATTGCAGGAAATGCAAGCAGACACAAAATTCTGCCAATATAATCTGTTTAGGAATATCAAATTGGAATAAACATGGAGGCTTGCATTTGTACTTTCTCTGGCTGCGCAATCTAGTTTGGAATGACTCCCATAAGCATGTCGTAACAATGTTGATCTAATACAGGTTAAATGCATGACTATCTTAAGAAATCTGGAAGATTGCTATAAATTACAGTGAAGAAACTATAATATCTAATAACATTGATAATAATATTTATTTCCACAGAACAGGCTAACCGTGAGAGGCGTGCGAGGCTGAGCAGAAAGCTGAAAAATTCTACGGCAAGTGCGCCTGCCGTGGGCCCACGATCCTGCATTATGGATAGCGCGTATTGATATGGTCTTCTTGTTAGAAGTGCCGAGTATAGTACCAGCGCGAGACACGGGACAACAAAGTGGACGAGAAGTGTGTCTTTTAGAATGCTATGTTACAACGTACAGGTTTCTACAAAAGTGACGGTAACTGCTCGAAACATTTGATTCGTCGGCTTTTGCGCCTTTAGAAATATTTATAGAGGGCTCCCATATATATATTCGCAGCGCAAGCACGGCGATGGACGAACCAGGCTAGCGCTAAGGTTGAATTTCACAACACAATTTTCATTCCACGTCGTAATCACACAGATCGTTTGAGGCTTCGTTCAGGGGCACACGCGGGCGTTCGGGTTGGTGCTTCTTGATGCGTTTGGCGTAAGAATATGGCTAGGAGCAGGCACCACATATGCGCAATGACGGGCATTGTACACGCATCATTTCTCCAAAAGCTGACGCCGAGCACGGGTAGCGCGAGGATCTTGTTGGGCTGACACGACAACTTCGTGCAGCCGAACTCCGAATACTGCATATACGGTGAGGGCAGCTATATGAACTTGTCGGTAGGCCATCTTGTAGATTGTTGTAGCGCAGGCAAAACGAAACGGTCATAGAAGGTAGATAAGACAACACACAGCGCTGAACCATAGAATAAAGAATTGCTGAACCACCTGCGAACAGCTGTTTACGTGCGCGATGTTGCACTGAACTACAGAAACCGCCGTCGCGCACTCCAAGACAAATCTTAACTAACGGTTTTAAATTAGTAAACGTACATATTATTTGCTTCTAATCAAGATAAGTCAATAATATTATAGTGTAAACGTTTTATTCACTACAATAAAGTAATTATGCAGCGTGTGCCGCGAAACCTGGCTGTAAGCAACCCTGGGCGTCGCACCAGTCGCATTGTTGAAATCGCAATCATGTGAAATGAGCCCTCTAAAAATCGCATTGCGACGCGTGCGACAGCACCGATTTTCGTCGTTGCAGTCGCAGCATGTGAAACAGCCTTTAGTCGTAATCGTGTCGTCCCATTGGAAGTTCAAATGATGTGCGGCTTCCTTCAACCATCAACTGGGCTTGCCAGGAGGATTGCAGCTATTCTTTCCGCTGAATCATGGCGCCAAGTTAGGTTCTACCAGGAGTGTCTAAGGGTCCGTTGCGCGGCCCTGGGAGACGGTCGCCATTGGAACCGCCCCTACGCCGATTGGAATAAGTTAGCCGTGCAGCACGCGGAGTTCCTATGGAGGATGAAACTTCCGGAGCTTCAACAAAGTAAGAGGAAACACCTTTCTAATAATTCACCGCCAAATAACGTACTGGTTCTTGGAGACGCCATCGTAAGTGATAACCATAGAAGAACCCTTGCTTTAGGTCCTAAGCACTGTTTTAAGCCTAACATAAAACCCGTTGACGTTTTAAGCATACCACGCTGCATAACCAGGTTCGTCCTGGAAGAACGCTCACGCTGTATTTCGGATTGCATTGCTGGCATTAAACAATCAAATTCTCATTTTAAGACGCCTGACCCTGTCCGACCGTTAGTTGATTATCTTGTGGAGCATAAACTTAGACCAGTAATATCTGACAAGGAAGGTTATTTCGTAATTATGCCAGATGACGTTTTCAGAAAAAGCGATTTCAGCCTTATAAAAGAATTTACAGCCAGTAAAACTCAAGCCTTCGGTAGTTAAGCAACGTGCGGTTGACCTCTTGTCAAGACATAATCTTGATAGGCTTGTCTGTAATGTCAAGAAAGCTAAATCCCTCACCTTAGAATTGTTTTTTTCGGCTAAGACCCATAAACAAGAAATTCCTTTTCGTGCTATAGTGTCAGAGAAAGGGACGTGGCAGGTCTGTGTCGCTATTTACCTACAGAACTGCTTAGCTTCACTAGCTTTTTCAGACCCTTTTTGCTTACGTAATTCTCAGGCACTAGTTCAGTATTTGAGAGAGGAAAATCCTGGTGATTGTACAGCATTTAGTATGGGTATCGAAGACCTGTAGTATTCCTTGCCGCATGACGGGTTGCTAAATTCCGTAAATGAGTGCATTAAAGAACAAGTGCAAGAGTCGGCTTTTATTGACAGATACGGTGTTTCCACGGGAACTTTTTTTGAAATTCTTTCAATGTACTTAAAGTCGACACTGATTGGGTGGAGAGATGGCGTTTTTCTGCAGAAATCAGGCATTTGTATTGGCTCAAAGGTTGCCCCTGTTCTTAGCAACATTTACCTGAGTAAGGTTGACAACTGCTTAGAGAAAGCCTTAGGTGATAGCGTTATCAATATATTTCGTTACGTTGATGATTACCTGATTTTCTGCAATAGGGAAGAATTCGATTCCGCTGCTACCTCAGTAAGTGAGCAATTTAAACCTTATGGGGGAGGATTAAAGTTTACCAAGGAATTTCCTCAGCGACGCGTAATTCAGTTTCTTGACATTTCCTTGATCTTCGAACAAAATCATGTTTGTTGGCAGTACTCCCCAAGATCTTCGAAGTCGTTGCTAAACTTTCAATCCAAGCATTCTAATTTAGTAAAAAATGGAATTGCCATGTCGTGCCTTAAGTCTTTCCTCACCAGATCCTGCATGCACAAAATGAGTGCCAGTTTTGATGCGCAGGTCCGGCGCCTATTAGAAGCGGGTTATCCTAGTGTAGCGGTGGCCACTGTGGCTGAGCGCCTAAAGAAGTCGGTTTCGAGAGGGATGGACGTGATTACAGAAAGTAGTAATAGCAAAAAAAGAGTAGTGGCTATTCCGTATATTCATTCAGTGTCGCATAGGCTTAAAAAAGTTGCAAGAAGATATGATGTTAATCTTGCTTTCACTGCTCCCAATAAGTTGGTAAGATATGCGCTGCCGTATACAAAATAAAAAGGAGCGGGTAAAAGGCAAAAAAAAACGAACAGATATTTGTCCAGTGAAGGACAATAAGAACAACAGTTTTACTGACTGTCGTATGGGTGTGGTGTATAAAATTCCCCTTAGATGTGGCCAGTTCTACGTAGGGCAAACGGGACGGTGTATCAATCAGAGGCTAATGGAACATAAAATGTCGTTAACGCGTGGATCTCCTTCTAATCTTTCGCTACATTGCCGAGATTGTAACTGCACGCAAGAGTTAGATGAATGCGCGATATTGTACAGGCATAAGAATGAAGATACGCGTCTTATGGTAGAGGCATGGCATATCTATAATGGTGGAAGTGCGTGCGTGAGTCAGCCTTCGATTACTTTACATAAGGAAGAGATTAAGTGCCTTAACAGTTATCTCTCACGTAGACCAGCACGTGTACCCGACTGACACGTGGTGTTACCATTCCTGAGCATGCGCAGATGAGTTTTGTGTCTTCTTTCCTTTTTTCGCCTCAGTGCCCCCTTCAGTTGATAGTCGGCGTTCGTGTTGTCCACTCAGCATAAAACAGTTTACACCCTTTGGAGTGCCCCTTCTGATAACGCGCGCGCCGTTCGTTACTGGAAAGTTCCGGGCTCGCAGCGTTAAGGAAAGGAAACGCATCAAGGCAGATAACGATTATCGTTGTGTGGCAGAAGGGGCAAGCCAAAGGATGTAACTTTGCCTAAGAGTGTAGGCATTAGTAAGAGGCGATTAGAGGATTGGTGGAAGAAAAGTAGGGAAACGACAAAAAACGGAGACGTACAAAAGCACAGTTCGAAATAGGGGATCAGAAAAGTTGGGTGGGGTAGTTCATAGTGTTTTCTTGCCTCTTTTTTATTGTTTAATCTAGGTAGGACATTAGGCAGTACACTCTTAGGCAAAGTTACACCCTTTGGCTTGCCCCTTCTGCCACACAATAATCGTTATCTGCCTTGATGCGTTTCCTTTCTTTAACGCTGCGAGCCCGGAACTTTCCAGTAACGAACGGCACGCGCATTATCAGAAGGGGCACTCCAAAGGGTGTAAACTGTTCTATGCTGATAACGCGCGTTCCGTTCGT
This sequence comes from Dermacentor variabilis, assembly GCF_050947875.1. NCBI lineage: Eukaryota > Metazoa > Arthropoda > Arachnida > Ixodida > Ixodidae > Dermacentor > Dermacentor variabilis. The sequence goes on from NC_134573.1 coordinate 194,355,852, forward strand.
TACTGTAATGTACCGGGCTCGCAGCGTTAAAGAAAGGAAACGCATCAAGGCAGATGACGATTATTGTTGTGTGGCAGAAGGGGCAAGCCAAAGGGTGTAACTTTGCCTAAGAGTGTATAATAGCAAGAGCTTGGTGGCGCAACCCACCGCCCCGTTCCAAAGGGGACGCTCATAACATCTATCCTCATAACATCCATCCATCCACCCCCAACATAGTTTCTCACTATAACACCTAGAGGGTAATCTGGCGCCACCGTCTATGGGAGTTTCTTAAGAGGGCACCGTGCCGTCACGGGAATGACGGTATATGTGGCTGCGAGGCTCGTGTTGGCTGGTGTTGTAAGAGGCTTCGTCTAAAACGTGGATATGGCTATGCAAATAACGCGTTCTCAAAGTAAAATCTTCATAAAATGTTTCCATTCACGCATATTACATCATTACTCACCCACGATGCATGACCAAGCGAAGAAAAGCAAGAACAGACGACTAACTGTTTCAAAGCGAGCGCGAACCTTGTCGTCTGTTCTCCAACTTTAGCGGCCCGCTGATACTTTTTACGTAACATGTAGTCGTACACACAATAACAAGTTCTCATAGTTAAACAAAACATGTTTTCGCGTAATAATAAAGCTAAAACAGCTTTTCACGTGCTCTTTTAGTAGAAAGTGAATCATTGTGACAGACGGAACGGTACTTGCCAAGCGCGCCTTCATGGTGTCGTGTCTCTCCGAGAACGATGCCAATCCGAATCCACAGTATACCGGCATTCCCATGCATACCACAGCGCAGCAGCGCCAGATTTCCCTCTAGGTAATGTAGTGAGAAACTCTATGACACCCAACGCTAGAGGTAGAGGCATGGGGCGTTATCTGCTGGACATTCCGCCATTTTCTTCGATGCGTGACGTAGGCGCGACGCGAATAAAACGGCGCTGATGGCCCAATTTTGCTTTCTTAAGTGACGCCAACTTGAAGTTTTAAGAAACTGAAATGAAGGCACTGAACGTATGTTTCTCGGTAAAGCAAAACAGTTTTCCTCCGCAGTAAAAATAAAGTAGCTAGCCCAAAGCGCATGATTATTCCGTCGAAAACGCTTCTCGCTTCCGTCGTCTGCTGTGTACAAGCCGTCGTCTGCTTCATTAGCTAGGATGCGTGTCCCCGGGAAATAGAATGAGTCATCGTACGTTGGCGCCAACGCGCTTGTTTTCTTGCTTGAGACAACATACGCGACCTACCAGCGGTGATGCGCGCACGTTCTAGGCCATGTTATCACTATCTCGTGAAACGTAAGTGACTCAGCCCGACTCGGCTGGCTGAGAAAGGCCGCATATCACCGATAGCGTTGCGCGCACCAAAGATATCCGCAAGCGCGACGCAAGCGCCGGCGCTGCCATCTCTTGTTCAGTCAGGCCCCGCACACTCTCAAGTTCAACAAATGGCCACAGAGGGCGAAAAATCAATCGAGGCGCGTTTCAGCGTAAGCGCGCAAGTGTAGCTAGTGTAATTTGGTCGAATACTTTAATTTGTGCTTTCTCTGCTAGGGGCGCTGAACATGCCGGATTTTTTACTTTACCCAAACCATTGACATAAACAATCGAGGTGTCTAAGGATGTTTTGTTACCTCAGACAAATAGGCAGTTGATTTTTTAAAATTCGATTGTTGAAGCTGCTTTTTAGTCATAGCGTCAAGGTTTTTGTACTTGATTAACTACCGACAGCCGACAGCCTATTGGTATCGATGTGTTTCCTGGCCGTTGGCGTTCGAATACTACGGCGGTAAAACATTTTCGAAAGCATGCTGGTTTCGTCTGCGAGTCATTACATAGACTTGCTGTAAAGAGGTCTACTCTTGGCAAAAAATAGTGCCTCATTTTGTTTTGGGCGTTGATTATCATAATGAATGCGGCGGAGGTTGAGGGAGTGCGCTTGAAGGTACGTTTTTAAGTCGTTGATCTCCATAACACCGTAAGTACGCAAACCGATGTCGCAGAACACCCGATGCATCATTGTGTGTTCTCCGTCATCGCTTGTTTGCTGTACGCCTACTAATTCTTCATTTCTTCTTCAAGTGTTGTACCCTCCTTTTGTCCTTGTTCTCTTGTGCTTCACTTACAGTATGTCGTTCCGTCAGCTGTAATGCGCATTTGCAAAACCAATACGTTTGATAAGACGCAGTGGTTATAATTTTACTACACATGTATTAAGCTGGCACATATGGTTCAGATACAGATGCCTGTTTGCGGACTTGCACGACGTTGATGCGGAGATTAGGATAATTATGACACCCGTAAGGAAGAGGCAGCTGACCGCCGTAAGCTGTTGCGTTCTTTCCGCCAAACTACCCGGCCTGGTAGTGCTGTAAAGATGCCGTACAAAAGTGACACGCGGTGACAGGGAAATTATTATACTTAGCAGCCGACCGTACGTTTTGTAGCTTAGGTCTTCTTTCTTGTGCGCTTGTGCTACCCTTATTAATGAGCCATTTCTTGACTATGTTCTTGACTATGTAACCGCGTTTGTGTGGATGCGTAGACGTGTGCTCTTTGTTGTACTTGTAAAATGCAAATAAAATATTTTCAGGCTTACTCAATCTTTGGTGTCGTGTGCGTTTATTCCAGTCGAGGCCATCGTGCCACCTGGAAACCGAATTCTGTCAGTAGCCCTACACGAAATGCAACAGCTGGAGCGCGGCGGCACAACTCGGGGTAACGGCGGCGTAATAAACGAAAACCCGCTCGGGATGCCCTTAAAAGTCAGTTGAGAGTGTGCCTCAACTCGATATGACTCAGCGCTACATGTATTCTGCTGCGCCTCGATTGTGCTACCGCCAGTTCGGTTGCTATGTAGGCGCTACGTCTGCCACACAGCAACTAAACTGGCGGGTGCACGATCGAGGCGCAGCAGCCAGAAACCCAGTAAAGCCACAGAACACCTGGTAAAGCCAACGGCCATAATGTGCAAAACCCCGTTTCCGTTTCCTGTTGTACAGCGCCACCTGTGGTCGCATACTTTAGTTCACGACGCCACCGCTACGCTTATTTCCATAGAGTTTCTCACTACATTACCTAGAGGGAAATCTGGCGCTGCTGCACTGTGGTATGCATGGGAACGCCGGTATATTGTGACTTCGGATTGGCATCGTTCTCGTAGAGGCAGGACACCTTGAAGACGCGCTTGGCAAGTACCGTTCCGTCTGTCACAATAATTTATTTTCTACTAAAACAGCACGTAAAAAGCTGTTTTAGCTTTATTATTACGCGAAAACATGTTTTGTTTAACTATGAGAACTTGTTATTGTGTGTACGACTACATGTTACGTAAAAAGTATCAGCGGGCCGCTAAAGTTGGAGGACAGACGACAAGGTTTGCGCTCGCTTTGAAACAGTTGGTCGTCTGTTCTTGATTTTATTCGCTTGGTCATGCATTGTGGGTGAGTAAAGATGTAATATGGGTGAATAGAAACATTTTATGAAGATTTTACTTTGAGAACGCATTATTTGCATAGCCATATCCACGTTTTAGATGAAGCCTCTTACAACACCAACCAACACGAGCCTCGCAGACACATATACCGTCATTCCCATGACGGCACGGTGCCCCCTTAAGAAACTCCCATAGACGGTGGCGCCAGATTACCCTCTAGGTGTTATAGTGAGAAACTCTATGCTTATTTCCGTAGCACTATGGAAGGTACAGTTTCCTTTCTCTAAGTTTGTATAGGTGTTCTGTGGTTCAGTTCGCTGGTTACTCGCACCGCAGGAGGAAACTCCAAGGCGCCGCCTTGCGTACATTCCTTTTTATAAATTAAAAAGACGCCGTTTGTTTGATTTGATTGTTCGAAAAGGCATTAATCTTGATTGCAATAGAAACTCAGCAGTGATAAGCGGACAACGTTGCAGAAAGTTTGCTATGTTCAACCAATATTATTTCGTATAAACGCGTTCTTTTAAAAAATGATGGCCCGAAACACAAATGCAAATACCCCCCGAGAGCGATGCAAATACTATGAGCACGCGTTATGAACAAAAGATTTTCATGGCGCCAAAACGACGGGGAAAATGTGGCGATACGCATTCCTCTCAGCCGCCATTGCATATGGCTGCTCATTAGCATAATTCGCGCGGCTCGTCGCACCACAAATTATGGCGGAAAATATCTGCAATGGCAGCCCAGCGCAACGTCAGGCAACGTCAAATTGACGTTTACGAAACGGCCCTTCCTGTGACGCTCCCCACAGCACATTCCTTCAGCCAATCAGCAAGCTGGCACGGCGCATATCTTGGATCGCCACCCCATACTCGCGAAATTGCAGATGCATTGCACTGATTTCTATACGCTACCACTCGCTTTCTTTTTGAAGCGCTACACTCTAAGAACAGTTTACACCCTTTGGCGTGCCCCTTCTGCCACACAACGATAATCGTCATATGCCTTGATGCGTTTCCTTTCTTTAACGCTGCGAGCTCGGTAATTTCCAGTAACGAACGGCATGCGCGTTATCAGCATAGAGCAGTTTACACCCTTTGGAGTGCCCCTTCTGATAACGCGCGTGCCGTTCGTTACTGAAAAGTTCCGCGCTCGCAGCGTTAAAGAAAGGAAACACATCAAGGCAGATGACGATTATCGTTGTGTGGCAGAAGGGGCACGCCAAAGGGTGTAAACTGTTCTTAGAGTGTAACGTCGCAATATAGCTGCCAAGGACAAAAAAAAAGTATTAGTCGATAAAATTTGCAGCTCATGTCACGTTTCGTCATCTTGATGAAAACGCGAAATTGCATTTTGCAAAGCTTCCGTTTCCTGGCACAAATTTCAAGGCACGTGAGCTCTCGACAGCCTATCAGAGAGTAAACATGGCGGATAATGGCAGCCGTGCAGCCTCCATGCGTGTCGAGAATAGCGCCCATGGAGGAAGGAAATAATAGGAGGGAACGTGCCGCAACACGATTGAATCCGTTGTGTCGGCCCAACACGTGACAAAAACGTCAGAGCGCGCGGTAGGTTTTCGTACTCACGGTTGATTTTTTTTCGATAGACATTCGAAAGCATTCGAAACTCTTCTAATAAAGAAAAAACATGGCTACCACCGCGGCAGTTTCGCTTTATGCCGCGCTCAAGTTTCTGGATTGTGGCATCGAATCGCAGTGTTGCGCTATGCGTGTCCGTTCGGCGAGCCGCATCAGAGAGAATGCCTCCCAAGCGTGTCGGAAGTTGAAGAAAGCAAATGCAGCAGGCATCTGCGAAAGGCACGCGGCGTTGCTACACTGCTGACTGGCTTTGCGGTAAGTGTGCGCTGCGGTTCGTGTTGCAGTAAATTCCATAGTAATGTATGTTGTCATTTCAGAAGCCAAGCACGCGTATCCTTCACTTATAAAGGGAGGCTACAAATTGTGCTGTAAACTGGTCAGTTCTCGTGTAAGGGATAAAGCAAAGTTTAGTTTACGAGTTGGAGCGCACCTTTCTCTTTCGTTCGCCGATACACGTTATGTTTTAACTGCCGTGGTTGCTTAGTGCCTATGGTGTTGGGCTGCTAAGCACGACATCGCGAGATGGAATCCCGACCACGGCGGCCACATTTCGACCGGAGCTAAATGCGAAAAAACCTGTGAACTTAGATTTAGATGCGCGTTAAAGAACTCCGGGTTGCCCAAATTATTCAGGAGTCCACTGCGGTGCGCCTCATATGAGATCGTAGTTTTGGCGCGTGAAACCCCATAATTTTTTTGTAGTAAGATCGTATGCGTCCAATGACCAACCGCTTGTTCGTGTTCGCAGTACGCAGTGTTCGAAGCAGGGCCAGCGCTCGGGAGCATAGCGCAGACCGCATGAGCCGGCCGTATATCGGTCTCAGACGCCAAAAGCTGGAACAAGCGCTGTTTGCAGTAGTCGCTGTTTTTAACGCGACAGCGTTAAGGAGCTCGTGTCGCAGAAAAGTCGGCGTCGGTGTCGGCGGCGTTGGCCGTGAGCGATAAATCCCAGCAGGCACTTCATGAATAAAAAACAACTTGCAAGATGGGCTGGGTGGGAATCGAACCAGGGTCTCCGGAGTATGAGACGGAGACGTTACCACTGAGCCACGAGTTTTTTTTTCTTCATTGCCGGAAGTTTCACCAAGCTAACAAAAAGGACATCATTTCTTTAAATAAGGTAAGCGATACATAAATATACACTAACACACATTCAACTTTGTGCGCATGCATATTATGCGGTCAGTCGCATTGTGGCTGGCCATGTCAAGTTTAAAATTCCTTCAATGTGGCGAGGGGCTCAATCCTCGCCAGCCAATCCGGAGGGCATTCTTGTTCTTTAATTACATCAATGAACTTGGAAATAGCTTCCCGGAAGAGCAGCCGCGCAGGCCGGCTGTCAGGCTCACAAAAGAAACCGGCCATTCGAGCCCTCCATAAACAGTGGAGGCCCATTAGCATAATTAAGTCCAATGGCATGCCGTCCTCATTTTCTACCGTCAAAAATCTAATACCTAATGGGCTTAAAGGCAATTCTTTCTGTAGTGTTCTTTGAAGAACGTCCCAAAAGAAAACCCCTGCCCAACAATGAAAAAAAAAACATGGTCAATTGTTTCTAATTTTTACATATAAGGCAGTTTGCTCCCCATGGTAAATAAAAACCCTTCTCTTGTAAAAAGGCCCGTACCGGCGAAGTTCCGGTATGGAACTTAAAGAAAAAGGATTTAGTGCTTGGCTGCACCTGCATTTTCTTAACACGTCGTTTCCCTGTCCTCCACTGTTTATGGCTCTGTACATCGGAACCGGCATAATCATGTCAACTACATCCCTGTACAATTTCTTCCGCGACACCGAAAAGAGATAATCATTAGAAAAACGTACGGACAGAAAACGGACACTGTCAACGACTTCTCTTAGGTACCCTCGAAGAGCACCAGGCATACTTAAATTGCAGACCACGTACATCGGCAGATGCTTGCTCAGTCGTAACTGGCACATTGTGCGCAGAAAGGGGTCATGCACGTCTCGAAAGAAAGAAAACCGGTTTACTAGCTGCTTCACAAAAAGATGTGACAGGCCTAAGCCCCCGTCCTTGACTCTCCTAAACAAGTTCGTGCGGCTGCACCTCTCCCATTCTGATGCCCAAATGAACACAGCAAAAACTCTATGGAACCTTTGCACATTTAAACGAGAGCAACAGAAAACTTGCATAACGTACCATACTTTGCTTATTAAAAACAAGTTACATACAGTAGCTCTCGCAAACATCGAGAGATGAGCACCTTTCCAATCTGTTGTTTTTTCCTTGAGTCGTTTGGCCTCTTCTAGCCAATAGTCCTCATTCCGCCGGTAATGTTCGAGCGGAACGCCCAAGTATTTAGCTGGCGCTTTAATCCATCTAATGTTGGCGAACATTTCCGGTGTTGACTGCCATTCACCATGCCAAAAACCGAGACACTTATTCCAATTTGAAAAGCTCCCTGTTGTGTTTCCGAAATGTTTAACAATGGTTGTTACCTCTGTAATGCTTTTAGTTATACAGCACACCGCTACATCGTCTGCATATGCCAGGAGTTTCACTTCGGCTTCCATGAGTTTGAAGCCCTTTATGCTACTGTTTTGAATAATTGCCAAACAAAAGCGGGCTGAGAGGACACCCCTGGCGCACGGAACGCTCTATCTTAATGGGGGCCCCCAGTGTCTTGTTAATAATCAGCCGTGTTGAGCAGTTCCGGTACGCCAGAGCTACCCCATCAGCGATGATTGATCCTACATTCACGTACTCAAGAACTAATAACAAAATTTCATGTGGGACAAAATCAAAGGCTTTTTCTAAATCTATCTGCAGGATGGCAACGGCATATTGAAAATCGTCACAGCATTCCAAGACGCCTCTCATCGTGTGTACATTTGTCGCAATAGTGCGTCCCTTTATACCACAAGTCTGGTGTGGTCCTACAAGATCCTTAATCATTGACTGTAATCGGCTTGCAAGAACTTTCATTAAAACTTTGTAATCCGTGTTGGTCAATGAAATGGGTCTGTATGCTGTGACTAGCCTCAGCATTGCTTTTTGGTTCGTCTTAGGAAAAAGGACGGTATGGGCTTCAGAGAAAGACGGTGGTAATCTGTTGGTAGCAAAAACTTCGTCAAACAACGCTTTCAACAAAGGCACCAACTCGTTCTTGAACGCTTTATAAAAGGCCGCGCCAAGACCATGCGGGCCTGGCGACTTATTAGGGCTCAGGTTATCTATAGCACTTTCTACTTCAGCATGCGTAATGGGTGCTTCTAGAAGTGACTTCGTTTCCGCTGATAGTTGAGGCATACGGGAAAGATAGTTTGCTCTGTATGCCTCGATATCGACTGGCTGGTATGCAAAGAGCCGCTCGTAATGCCGGTGAAAAGCACCTGCGATGCTCTCCCGGTCATTCAGTTCTTGGCCATTCTCTTCAATCACTTCTATTTCGTTTCGCCGCGCATGTGTCTTCTCGATACCTAGCGCCCGTTTCGTGGGCGTTTCACCCACGGCCCATGATTGTGCTCTGGCTCGAACGAGCGCCCCGCGATAGCGGTTCTCCTCGAATTGTTCCAGCTGTTGTTTTATCCTAAGTAGGTCTTCTTTAAAAAGACCTGGCGCTTTGCTTTCCAGCGCAGTTAGTTTCCGCAATGTTTCCTTCAGCCCGTTCTCTCTCATTTTTTCACGTTATTTCAAGGCGCTGCTTCTTTCGATTGCCTTTATTTTAAAACTTTGTTTTAGTAATTCCCAATGAGCACCTATCTGCTTATTACCATCCAGTTTAACCTCGTTTATTTCTTCTGACACAAAACGGATAAAGTGCTTGTCGCGTAGTAGCGTTGCGTTAAATTTCCACAGATCCCAGTTAAAACTATTACATCTTTTTTTTTTTCACCCACATTGCATTTCACTAAGCAATGGTCCGAGAAAGAGATGGGTAGTGCAGTGTAAGTGTTACATGCAGGTATGACTTGAAGGGACGCGTAAATCCTGTCTAGCCGAGCATGGCTAGAGCCCTGAAAATGCGTGTACTGCACCTCGCGTTCCCCTTCTAGACATTCGGAAACGTGGGCAATATCATGCTCGTCTATCAGTTCTTTTAACAATACGGTGCTCTTGTCGTTCGGTGTCTTTTTTGTCGCTCTATCCCTCCCACTCAATACGCTATTAAAATCCCCTAGCAAAACCAGTTGTTTCGTGACATTGAGATGCTTCTTAATCTCCGAAAAGAAAATGGTTCGGTCTTTATCCGCGTTTGGTGCATAAATACAAATGACCCAACAGTCACGCTCGCCCAACGAAAAATCGCACCACACAATCCTACCCGACACACATGAGAAATAATTTTGTATCACAAGGCTTTGCAATTTTTTAACAAAAACGATGCAGCCAGCAGATGTTCCCACGGCATGGCTAACAAACACAAAATACTTAGACGTGAAACGAAGCACCATACCCCCGGTTTCCTCCTCCCCTTCAACTTTTGTTTCTTGTACTGCCAACACGTCAATGTCCTGGTCCACCAAGAGTCGATAGACCTGACTCTGCTTTTTCTTGGCAGCCAGTCCTCGCACATTAAGTGTGGCGAAACTAAAAGACAGGTTGGAAGCCATCATTCACTAATATTTTTAAAGGGAAACCCGAAGCATGGTGTTTACCTTTAACGTCTAGCACAACGCTAGACGTCACCATGCTTGTCCGGTTGCCCGGTGTCGTTTTGTTGCGGCGCCGGATTGTCCCCGACACGCCTCCCTGCCCCGACGTTCGGCACTGGCTTGTAGCCGGAGCGTCTCCCCAGAGGCGCCTTTGAAGGCGGTTCATCCGTCTTGTTTGCCTCATGGCTACCTTTGAGGTCTTCTTTTTCCAGCGGTCGCTTGACGGCCGCGCCAGCAACCGATGTACTGGTGGGCCCGTCAGCTGCCTCGTCCTTGCAGTCGGTCAGCGCGCCGACCACAACTTGCGGAAAATACTCCCCTTTCTCAACGTCTTTCTCTGCCGTTGCCGGTGTCCTCGGAGATTTATTCGCGAGTTTAGGGGGCCGATGTGTCTTCTCTGCAGCAGGTGCCACTGTAGTGGTGGTCTCCTGCAGTTTGGCCACGTCTCCTGTACCTCTGGCAGCTTCCTCAGCTTCAGCCACGTCCATGGCTTCCTCTGCTGTCTTGTCACCTTCAGGCTGACCTACCGCTTAGGCATACGAACGCTCACATTTGGCGTCAACATGCCCGAAACGTCGGCACAGAGAACATCGGGGTACTTTACAGTCGCGGCGTACGTGACCGTTTCCTTTGCAGCGCAAACACTGCATCGGCCGTCCAGGGGCGACGACGAGGGCCAGCTCACCGGCGACCCGGATCTGATGGGGCTGGTAATCCACGGTGACACCACTCTTGAAGTTCAACAGCACGGTCCTCGTCGTCGAGCCTTTGTCACTGATGCCTTCAACGCGCCAGCGCTCCCGGCTGACCTCCAGCACCTTGCCGAAGGCCGCAAATGCTGTCTTCACATCCTCGACGTCGACACCGTGGAGTAGCCAGTGCAGCCGCAACTTCACAGTCCGGTCCTGCGGATCGATGATGAGGCAGCGCCGCCCCTTCACCTGAAGCTCCCTGACGGCCTGCAGACGCTTTGTTGCATCAGCGCCACACATGGTGACCGCCCAGACATGGTTTATCTGGTACGCTCCCAGCGCAACGACTTCAGGCAGTAATCCGGTAGGGCGCAGGACGTCACGAAAATCTTCAACCTTAAAAGGCGTCGCCTGGATGTCGCCGTGTAAAAACACGGTGTTCAACGCGACACGACCCGTAGGCAGCTGCGGCAAAACAATCTGATAGTCACTATCGTCGTTCTCGTTGAGCCTGTTACCGCGGGACACGCCCGCCTGAGCCGCTCCATAGGAGCTCATGATTGCACGTCCGTTTGCTGTGGTGGCCGGAAGTGGAATCCACTGAGCCACGAGTTCGATGCTTCAAAGCGGTACAAAAGCGCCTCTAGTGAACGCGGTGTTGCCTTAGAAACGAGCTGTTTCTAAGGTTCAGGCGTGCGTCGCTTGCTCAGGCGCACATTTCGTTGTCGCGCCGAACGCTGCGTTGCTCGACGCTCACCGCGTCCGATGCGGGGCGCGTAGTTGCTGCGCCGTAGCCCATTGTCTTACACCACTTGGAGAGGACGCTGGCGTCGGCGTCGAGAGCAGTCGCACCTCGCGTCGGATCCGCCAATTTTCGGCCCTCGTGCCGGTTCTTTTATCCCTATCCGGACAGTTTCTTCACGAGTGGGTGAAACAAGTCGTCAGGACCATTTCGATACCAATCTTATACCAATACTCGCCCGGGGTGGCCCAGGAGAGTTTTGGGAAGCCCTTGACCAAGCCGTGCGCCGACCTAGGCCTACCCGGCCTAGCTCGAGTGCGGCCGCCCGCACGCCAGCGCGCAGACGACGGGGCGACCACCCGGCCGCCCGCCACCGCCTCGTCGCCCATCTCCCGGCTGCCCACCGCCATGGAGATTGCTGTCCAAGGACAAGAGGTGACCCCCGAAGAACTTTCGGATGCTTCCTGGCAGACGCCAGGCCTCCGCGCCCAAGAGCAACGCCGCGCCGCGTTGCACCTCGCCACCGCCGACGCAGCTAAATCGCCGCGTTCGAAGCAGGCAAGTGCTTCGCCTCCTCAGCCCCGCCGTCACGCTCCACTCCCTCGCCTCCCGGCCGACACGATTCACGTCGTCGGCAGCCCCAAAACCCCCGTCGACCTCACCAAACTCCAGCCTTGGCATTTATATACCGCCTTGCTGCAAGCAGCGAGACTGCAAGACCTCCCGCCCGCATCTCGCGACACGGTGCGGATCCACCCGGTCAACAACACCTTTACGCTCAGCGTCGCGGAATCGGCTCGCGCTCAAGCCTACCTCCGCATCACCTCCCTCACGGTGTCCGGCACCACTTTCACCATCCACCTCTACGCGCCACCGCCGGACGACGCCCTAAGGGGCATACTCTACCACGCCTTCGACGATTTCACGGATGAAGCCATCCTTAACGATCTGCAGGCAAGCAATCCTGCACTTTCTATTGTGGGTGCCCGCCGTACGGGCAAGACTCCCCACATCTTGGTCACCCTCACGGACCCCAAACTACCCCGGTGGATCTTCTACCATGGAGTCCACCTTCGCCTCCTCCCTTTCCGCAACAAGGTGGAGGCCTGTTTCAACTGCCGCTCGACTGGCCACAGGACCGACGTGTGCCCCAAGCCACACCAGGACAGGTGCCGTCGTTGCGGCGACACTCACCCCCCACCGCTCGAGGGCTCGCCCCCGACTTGCATCCCCCGCTGCATCGTTTGCAACGGGAATCACTCCACGCATAGCTCCACGTAAGCACCGCTACGTGCAGCGTCCTCAACCCCCGAAGCAAGCGGCACGCGGTCCTCCGCCGCCTCCACCCTCCAAGTCGACCACTGACTTCCCGCCCCTCGCCCCGGCGGCGCCCAAACCAGCCTCTAAGCCCACCCAGTCGACGTGGTCCCGCGGCCCCCCCGGCGCTCCCTCGGCGTCCTCCTCGTCGCAGGTCGTCGCACTGCAGCAAGAAAACGCCTCCCTACGACAGCAGCTCACTGCACAAACCGCTCAACTTGCGGCACAGAAGACCCAAATTGAATCCTTCCAATTTCCAACTGCGAGCTCTTGAGGAGAAGCTCGAGGCAGCCATCACGATACCATCCTATCTGCCCTCCTCAATCGCCTCCTCCTCTGACATGGATGTTCAGACTTCCGAAGGAGGCACTAGCAAACGCCGCAGACCCAACACCCCCCTTGCATCTCTCCACTTTTCCGAAGAGGTCCAGGCAGCCATCAAGACTGCCCTGGTGGACCTCGAAAAACGGCTGGATAGCAGTTTCAACTCAATATACCAGCTTCTCACGGCACAACAAGAAGCCATCAATGCCATGCGCACGGACCTCACTGCCTATCCCCCCGCCACGTCCTTCCAATCTCTCCAAGAGACGGTCGATAACCTCCAAACTTCCATGCTCGCAACCATCCGAGCCAAGCCACCCCTCCACGTCCGCACCACCTCATCCTCTGCCGCCCGACCCTCGCAAGCACCAGCCGAGGCAACACCTTTTTCTTCCGCTACTAATCATGGCTGACCGCTCTGTCGTCACCGTTTGGCAGTGGAACTGCCGTGGTTTTCGCCCCAAGCGTAACCACCTCCTTCTACACCTTCAACAACTGGACCCTTCGGTCTCTCCTGACGTCATCGTACTACAGGAGACTCACGCCACCGTTTACCTCTCGGGTTACGTCGCCCACGACCAAGTAGCTCATCACCCTCTGCCCCATCCCGTCACGGCCATCCTCACTCGGCGGACGCTCACAGTCAATCGAGCCGACCTGCCCTTCCCTACGGTCCACCATGTCTTTATCTAGGTCCTACCTCAGCGACGGGAAGACCCCTCTCATTTTATTCTCAATGTTTACACCCCCCCCACGCGTCACCAAAGACTTCTCGCTCGTTGCTCTGCTCCGTGCCGCTGCAGCGAGAGCAGCCAAATCCCCCTCCTCGTTCTCGGCGACTTCAACGTCAGGCATCCGGACTGGGGTTACTCCAAGGCCGATGGCCCCGGTACGAGGCTGTGGCAGCTCGCACACGACCTCCACCTCTTCCTGCTCACCGACTCCACGCAACCCACGCGCATCGGCAACAGCGTGTGCCGCGACACCACTCCGGACCTCAGCTTTTGCCGTTACGTGAACGACGCGCGCTGGTCCAATACACATCAGTCCCTGGGCAGCGACCACTACGTCCTCGCCATCCAAGCCCGTACCTCCCCGTGCAAGCCGCGCCCACACACGACCCGCTATACGGATTGGGATGCGTTCCGAGCCCGCCGGCTGCACTCTGCCGCCCCCGACATCGAGGACCTTTCGATGTGGACCGACCAGCTACTGGCGGACCTCGACGGGGTCACCGCCTCGATCCCCACCACGGAGGAACATCCGGCAATTGACTCCCGCCTCGCCCACCTGTTAGCCGCTCGCACGAGCCTCACCAACCGTTGGCATAAGCAACGTCACAACCGTCGCCTGCGCCGCCGCATCGCATATCTCGATCGCGAGATCGAGCATCACACCAATGTGCTCGCCCGCCAACAGTGGGAGCAGCTTTGCTCAGGGATCTCCGGTCAATTGGGCTGCAAGCAATCCTGGCATCTCCTCCGCCACCTCCTCGACCCTGCTTCCGCAAAGTCAGTCGCTCGCCAACAATTACAACGCGTTGTCCGGGCCTACCCCGGTGACACACCGTCGCTGATAGCAGACCTGGCCGCCAAATACCTCCAGCTGCCACCCCCTGGCACCTCTTCTCCCCCTCTCGCATCCTACTCCGGGGCCCCCAACCCCGAACTAGACGCCGATATCACGGAAGCTGAAGTCTACGCGGCGCTACACAAGCTCCGCACCACCTCCGCCCCCGGACCAGATCGCATTCCCAACAAACTTCTCCGAAATCTTGATGCCCCTTCGGTCGTTGCCCTCACTTCGTTCCTGAATGAGTGCTGGCGCTCCGGCAACCTCCCCCAGTCGTGGAAACACGCTCGCGTGGCTTTCATCCCGAAGCCGGGCAAGAAACTCACAATCGAGAACCTCCGGCCCATCTCACTCACTTCGTGCGTCGGCAAGCTCATGGAGCACGTCGTCCTAGCTCGCTTGCAAACGTACACGGACGCTCACCACCTCCTTCCCCACACCATGATTGGTTTCCGCCCCCACCTCTCCACACAAGACGTCGTCTTGCAACTCCACCACGACCTTCTCGATCCGCCCACCTTCTCGGACACTAAGGCTCTCCTTAGCCTCGACCTTCACAAGGCGTTCGATAACGTCTCCCATTTGGCCATTCTTACCGAACTCGCCACCATCAACCCCGGCTCTCGCACCTACCACTATATTCGCTCCTTCCTCACAGCCCGCACGGCCGAAATCATCGTGGGAGATATCTCGTCTCCCACGTATGCGCTTGGATCTCGTGGTACCCCTCAGGGCGCCGTCTTGTCGCCTTTCCTTTTCAATCTCGCCCTTCGCTCACTTCCCGACAAGCTCGACCGTATCCCCGATCTCAAACACACCCTGTACGCGGACGACGTAACTCTTTGGGTCACGTCTGGCTCCGACGGACACATTGAGCAGACGTTGCAACGCGCAACTGACGTCGTGACAAGTCACGTGCACGCGGCCGGTCTAGCTTGCTCGGCGGCCAAATCGGCCCTCCTCCTCATGCGGCCCCCCGACCGGCGTCGCCACAAGTCGCCTCCCCCCACCATCACGATTCACGCCAATTGCACACCTGTTCCCGTCGTCTCGCATCTCCGGGTGCTCGGGCTCATAGTACAGTCAAACCGCCATAATGCTCACACCATCGACCAGCTCTCGCTTTCGGTTCAGCAAACCGCGCGCATGCTCGCTCGTGTCCGAGCGCGGCGCATGGGCATGCGCGAACACGATCTCCTCCGCCTAGTCGACGCTTTCGTCGTTTCCCGTCTCACGTACGGCCTTCCTTATACTCGCCTTCTCAAATCGGAACGCGACAAGGTCGACGTCCTCATCCGCCGGGCATACAAGACTGCTCTCGGCCTTCCCGCCAACGCGTCCACGGCGCGACTCCTCCGCCTGGGAGTCCACAACACGCTCGACGAACTGATCGAAGCTCACCGCACCGCTCAGGTGCAACGCTTTCATCGTTCGCCGACCGGTCGCTACATCCTCTCTTCCATCGGTCATGACACCTCTTCTCACCCGCCAGACCTGGTCTCAGTACCGCATGTTCTTCGGGCAGCGTTTTCCATCAAGCCGTTACCCAAGAATATGCTCGCAGGACACCACGACGCCCGTCGCCAAGCCCGTGCGGCCATGCTTCACGCCAAGTACGCCGACCAGCCGGCCATCGCCTACGTGGATGCGGCCCGATACGCCTCGCCCGGGGACGCCTTCGCAGTCGTCTCCGTCTCGCCCTCCTCGGCACCTTCGGGGCCGACAATCACGGCCGCCACCGTTCGAACGCCGTACGTCGTCGAGGCTGAGGAGGCGGCCATCGCTTTAGCCGCCACCTCGACCGACGCCAGCGTCATACTCTCCGACTCCAAGCACGCCATCTCCAATTTCGCCCGAGGTCTCGTCTCGCCTACCACCTTACGGCTCCTTCGCCCACTCCTACTGGAGGACGAACCGTGTCACATTGAACTGGTCTGGGTCCCCGCCCACTCGGGTCACCCCGGCAACGAGTCGGCTCACCAACACGCTCGAGGATTCGTCGACCGAGCGGTGGGCCCCTCCGCGTCGGACGCCCCGGTGCCGGAGCCCCTGGTCACCTACCACGACATTACCCAGCACTATCGCCTCGAACGGTACGCCTACCCACCCCCACATGGCAGTCTTCCCAAGCGGT
Organism: Dermacentor variabilis; assembly: GCF_050947875.1. Taxonomy (NCBI): domain Eukaryota; kingdom Metazoa; phylum Arthropoda; class Arachnida; order Ixodida; family Ixodidae; genus Dermacentor; species Dermacentor variabilis. The sequence continues at coordinate 194,372,270 of NC_134573.1, forward strand.
CCGAGATCGCCTGGCGTCGCCTCCAGACCCGCACCTTTCCGTGCCCCCTAGTGTATTCGCACATCCACCCTGGTGTCATTGATCCACGTTGCTGCCTGTGCGGCGACGTTGCCTCCTTGAACCACGTCCTCTGGGGCTGCCCGGAAGACCCCCCGCCCGCCGACCTCGTCACGTCACCCCCCACCGACGAACAATGAGAGGCCCTTCTCTCCAGCACCGACCAAAACATCCAAACACGGGTCCTGGCACGAGCTGAGGACGCCATCGTGAAGCACAACCTGGAAGCCTACGTAGCTTAGCCTCCCTTATCCCTTACCCCTTCTAATAATAAAGTTGACACTCACTCACTTACACCACTTGGCGGGTCGACGGGAACGCTGTCGCATTCCACTCTTGAAGGCGAAGCTTAAGCGTCCTCCAATTTTTCTTGGGAGCAGATAAACTAACAACGCACCGCGTTTCACGAGAGAACAGCATAGCACGTACGTAGCAAATGCAACTCACCGTTTCTTGCGGGAGTCAGTGTCATCTGAGGCAATAGAGAGATTTAGCTTGGGGCCCCAAAGAGCTTTGCGGGAGTTAGCGTTGGGGCACGCAGGACTGAAGAGTTTTAGAATAGAGCTTTGCGTTTGCGGATAGCGTCTTGCGCTGACAGCGCCACTACGGCGTGTATTCGCATTTTATTACAATTTAGAGGTTATTATGTGAGCAGCAAACAATTAGTTGCGCTTAGTTTCGAGCAAACCAACTTTACGTGCCTTTACCAGCCAAGCTTAGCCGTGTTAGGCCTACGATGGTAGATTAGATGGTAATTAGATGGTGGATTTTAGGCCTCGAGGCCTAAAATCCACCATCTAATTCGGAATCAGCGGCGTCTAATGAATCAATCTTCATAATACACGCTAGTTGAGAGAAAGCGATAGCCGCAGTCACTTCTCCTAGCTCGCGAACTTCACGCGTTACCACGAATCGAACCCAGTTTGGTGCTAGGTTAGAGCCGTCGCTTCGATGGGTGCCGCCATGTTTGCTGACACAAAGCTCTTGGGTCCGCTATTCGGGCTCCCGCTAAATCGGTGAAATAGCGTTCCCAACGCAAAACCCAAACGCAGTTTGCGTCTTGCGCATGCGCAGTGGCTTCGACGCTATTTCTTTGGGACCCCAAAACCTATGGGGCCCCTATTCTAAAACTCTCTAATAAGCTCCACAGCGTTCGGCCTGCCAGGATGACTTCGCTCTCGCAATGCGGTCAATCGCATGCATGAAAGCCCTCATGCGTAAGATGCCACTGATCCAGCGACAATGCAAATCAATAAAGCTCGCATAACAGGGCAAAGCACACACCGGCAAATCCTCGGTCAGAAATGTGGTAAATACATATGGTTTATTGTCCCTCACAACGGTTTGTTTACTTTACTTCGGCCGACGTATACTTGTCCCTAAATGCGCTGACGTTAGATTGTGAACCTCTCACAACTCGCCCAATGTGCGAAACACATGCCTTGCAGAAAACGACCGAAGCGAAACAAGCATCTAGAGAAAAATGCGACCAGACATACAAGCAGAGCAGCTGAGCAGCCACGGAGGCCTCCATCTGAGCAGCTATAGCAGCCGCCGGCCGCATACAGTTACTACACTGTGTCTAGGACGAGCCATCCATAGGGCCCATGCATTGAAATCGAGAACCGCAAGAGCGCCGCTATGGTGGCTAGAAGCCATAGGTGACACCAACGGGGGGCGAGCGCCGCTCCTCTGATTGATGCCTGGCGTAGATGGCGCTGCTCTCCGTAGCGCGATGCGCCCACCGCGCTGGGCCGCACTGTTCGTGAATAGCGTTTGTCAGCATGTCAGGGAGCGTTGGCTTTCGGCAGTAAACTTCCCCAAGTCAACAAAACCTTCAATTTTTCCGCTGCGTGAAAAAGTAAGATTTTCAGAAATATTCATCTCGAAGATTAGTAGTCCTCCGTGGCACTGGAAGTTATCCATTGAGTTGGTCTTCTCTGCCACAGCAGCGAAGACTTTTTCACTGAGGGCAAAACCACTCTTGTAATGCTTCACACATCGACGCAGAGGTGTACGCGATGGCAGTATCATAGCGCCGCCCTGTTGCTACCGCTGAGGTTGCCAGCTCCCACGACGCTTGCTAGACTTGGCGACAGTAGTCCGTTTTAATCTGGCAACCGTAGCAGCGTAGCAGCATGGCGTCTCGCTTGTACTGATGTGATATGGTTTGCGTGCAGCCGTGTGTGTGGGTTCTATAAGTTCGCTCTTTATTTTTTGATGTGCGTGTGGTCGGTGTTGGCATGGATGTTGGCTGTGCAGGTGTCAGTTATGCAACCGAAGGATGATCCTGTTAATGTTTCCGGCAGTATGCGGTTTTCAGCGGTGACGCACTGTTTGCTGTTGCATCACTCGACGAGAGCGCTCGATGCTGTGGTCGGCAGATTCTTCGTTGGCGTTCCGTAACTCTCCTCGCACGGACGGGGTATTTTGCCGAAGCCGCGGGGCGCTTTTATCTTTGCGGGGTGCTTTTCTCGTCGCGACGATAGATTGTTGCCGTTGTTTTTTTTTTTAATACAAGTACTGATCCAGCAGGAGAGAACATGTAACCGACAAACGGTGGTCTCAGGAGAGCATATAAGATTATAATAAAGCAGGCGGCGCAGGATCTCCAGGGCACCCAAGGGACAGTGGCGGGATCAAAGCTCGAATCAGTGCGGTCCGTAGGTTGAGGCCGGTGCGTGCCAGGGAGTGTTGGCACGGACAGCTCCACGCGCAGCGGTGCCTCGCGAAGTCGAGAAGGCACCTGCGCCCTTCTTGTCTCGGTGCAGCTACCACGATTAACCAGAAGAATATGGAGCGCACCGAGTGCAGTCGGTAATGCGAGTGATGGTATATGTAGCCGCGTCGCCGGGCGTATGTAGTCATACCGGAGTTAGTTGTATGAACTCTATGCACCATACGCTTTGTTACGGTACCTTAAAGGAATGGGTCTAGAGGACGGTGTTGGTACGTTTTTTTCGTACCACGTCTAGTCTTGTCCACCCCTCGCACACACACCTTTTTTTTCTATATGTATACAGATTCCTTCCCATGACTGATTGATCAGTTCAAGTTGTCAATAAAAAATAACTGTCATAGGCATTACCGTAATAAGCATAATTCCACGATGAGATTGTTTACTTTTTTTGTTATAACACTGAAAACTGTACCTAAAATCTCATTATGTATTTGTCAGAGAAGCATAAGCCTTTTGCACATGTGGATATCACAAGCTTACTCCAGTGTGCAATACACAAATCAGCTGCTACAACATGAGCTGCAGCATTGAGGGCCACACAACGCATTCATAATTAAGGGTAAAAAACATAAAGGGAAGCTTCAAAATATGCTCTGTAGTGCTGCAAAGTATAACATGTATGTGTACACTAAATGTTCAAAAAAGCAATGCACCAGTGTCCCATTTGCCTTGAAGTTTACTATCAAGTTCAAGTTTATTATGAGCATTTGTGCACATGTACACAACCGCAGTCAAGGTGGCTGTTTGAAGTGTGCTGGCTGCCTCAGCGAAAGAAAAAGAAAGAAATTGGGTGAATGTCAACACCAGTGCCATTGCTTCTTGCCTTTGACCAGCACATGTCTCCGCGGCATCTTTGTTGGTGGAGTCTGCACAGGTGAGCTGGCGTGGTGAGGGTAGAAGCCATCTAGGAGAAAGAGTATGGTTTACATGGAGAAGTGGCTGTTTTTATTGCCTGTCGCTTTCCCTCAAATGCTTCCTTGGCGACTTGGGTGATACGCCCAAGTCGCCAAGTCAGCCACAGTCAAGGTGGCTGTTCGAGGTGTGATGGCTGCCTAAAGGTAAGAAAAATAAAGGAATTGGATTACTGTCAATACCAGTGCCATTGCTTATTGCCTCTTACCTACATGTACATCTTCGGCGTCTTGGCTTGCAGAGTCTGCATAAGGGAGCTGCTGTGGCTAGGCTATGGCGTTGTCTAAGCGAGAGAAGCAAAGGCCCTTCAAATGGGGAATTATGGAAATGAATACAGTTCTTATGTTTGCTTGCAATGTTCTTGACTAAAGGTTTTCAAAGATAGCGTCCAGAATGCACCAGAACTTAACTGCTTTTACTTTCTACCTGGAGGTGTTGCTGTGAGATACCTGGTATAGCTGCGTGCAGCACTGTTAACACTTGATGGAGGCATTTGAAGTGGTAGCCAAAAATATTAAGAATCATCCTTGTCTGCATGGATGCTTCCAAATTGTAAATGCAGTGGTAACTCACTATTGGTGCAAGGCGCCCCCATCTGTGATCTATGCGGCGAGTGCCATAACTCTAAATTGAATTTTTCCTTTATTGTTTCACAAGGTGTCTGATATTGATACAAGCATATTGCGTGTTCCTTGTGGCCGATGGACGCGGTCACCCCGACGAAGACGACGAACGCTCTCTGGCTCTCGAGCTGTCGGCTGAACTGGCCAGCGCTGCATTATCCTTTGTAAATATACTTTGTAAACAGTCTCCAGTCTTAATCCTTCGTTCGCGTAACATTTTGGTGGAGGGTGCCGTTCCCCGTACTCGCCACGGAGCTCCGCAGCGGTCGCACCGTCCGGCCTTCCGCCATGGCTCCCGGTGACGAGACCTCGTCTCCTTCTACTCCCGCGACCCCGACAACAACGTACGCTACCGTTACCAATCCGCGCGATCCTGGCATATTCTCAGGCCAAGATAATGTCCACGTTGAGGACTGGCTCAGCCTGTATTAGCGTGTTAGCAGAAACAACCGCTGGGACCCTACGATTATGCTAGCGAATGTACTTGGGCGGAACTCCTCGTGCCTGGTTCCGAATACACCAGGACGAGATCTCTTGCAGGGATGCTTTCAACGAGAAGCTCAGCGACCTCTTTGGAAATCCTACCCGTCGGTAGCTGGCTGCTAGAAAAGAGCTTGCTACCCGAGTACAGTCTTCTACTGAATCCTATGTCTTGTACATACAAGCCGTGCTCGCTCTTTGCTGGAAATTCGACGAGAAATTGGCCAAGGTTGACAAAGTCGGCCACGTACTCAAAGGGATCGTAGGCAACGCGTTAAACTTGTTGGTTTTCAACAATGTGTCCGCCAGCGACATCATTGTCAAGGAATGGCGCCGATTTGAGCTCGCCAAAAACCGCCGTGTCATTCCACAGTTCTCCGGGCTCCCTAACACGACTGCGACGTCGTCTTGCGTCGACCTCACCGCTTCACCACCCTTAAATAAACACGTCACACGTATTGTTCGCCGCCAGCTCGAGGCTACAATTCCTGCGTCGTTCTATCCACACCCACCTGACCCCACCATTGACCAACCAGCCCCAGCGATCTCTCTCACTCAGGCAGTTGAGCGGAAAGAATTCGCGAACCTAGGTTTTCCTGCTGCTTGCTCCATCTCCCGACCTGACGCCCGACCGGTGCCGACTGCTACGCCTCACGGCGATCTGTATTCAGCTCCCAGATACCGCAGCCCTACCGAGTGGAGAACTCCGGACGACAAGCCCATTTGCTTCCGTTGCCTCCGCATTGGCCACGTCGCTCGCCACTGCCACACTTCCTGGACGTCCCCATATTCGAACTTCTTTTCACCGTCGCATCGCCCATATGCCTACCCGTGCCGTTACTCGTGTCGCCGTATGCCTCCTACCTGTGACGTATCCGTCGATGTCAGTCGTGCTGCTCGCTCACCGTCACCTCAGTGCCGTCGGTCCTCGTCGCCCCAGTCACGCCACTATTCGTCGCCGACCAATTAAGGACCCTCCCGGACGGAAAACTAGACCATGCAGCCCCTGGGGGTAGGGCAGCATTGTCTTCGTCGTGTCGAAATCCTCCATTGACCCTCCCAACGAACCAGGACTTACTTGATGTTCACGTCGACGTGTCCCTTTGACGGCGTTGATACCGGAGCCCAGGTATCTATAATGAGTTGTAACCACCGTCTTCGACGATCGACTGAGGAAGATTCTCGCGCCTCCTAGTACTCGAGCCGTACGCGTGGCCGATGGCAGCACTGTTGACGTCACTGTAATGTATACTTCCCCTATAAGTATCGCTGACCGCCACGTTCCTGTTCTTTTTACAGTGCTGACCAATTGTCCCCATGACCTAATCCTCGGACAAGAATTTCTTACAGCGAATTCATATTTGATTGACTGTTCTGCCGGTACCCTTTGCCTCGAACTTCCTCTACTCGCGCATATTCATGCCGAACTGCCGAAAACTTTAGTACGACCGCCGTCGTCCGCCTTCCGCCTAAAGCCTTGACTTTCTTCGATTTGCTATCATCTTTTCCTGTGCCCGAAGCTGATTACGTCGCCACACCTGTTCCTGATGTCCCTTTGATGCGCAATATCACTGTGCCCCACTCCGTCGTCACCGTCGCCGATAACCGTACATGCCTCCCCGTCGTCAATTTTGGCCTGATAAAGGATGTTCTACCCAAAGGTATATCGGTTGCAACGCTCCGTGCTATTGGAGATGACCACGTCACTACGTTTTTCGAAGACGTCTGCTCAGATTCTTCCGCCTGTCCACAGGATGCTATTTGCCCTGACGCAACATTCTGTCCCATGGCTATTGCGGACCTATTGCCTAAACAAGCAGCAGCTCTGTGTCGCCTTTTGGTTTCCTACCGGGGCATCTTCGACTTCAGGAATCGCCAATTGGGCCAGACTTGAGTTGTTAAGCATCACATAAATACTGGTGATCAGTGGCGTAGCCAGGAATTTCGTTCAGAGGGGGGGCTCACGTTGCGGGTGGACCTCCTCCTGAAGAGGGAACGCCAGGTGGCGCCGAGCAGTGCGCTCTCGACGGCTCCGTCTGCGATTGCATCCTGTCGAGGCCGAAATCAACGGACAACTCCCGAAATTGCACCAGATATACCGGAAGGCGTAAGGATGTCGCCGATACCAAGTTTTTGGTGATGCGAATCCCGGTTCTTCCGAAATCGAAGACCATCGCCTGTACTTCGACTCGCCACGCTAACCCTAACAGCTGGTGCGGAGAGCGCGACTGCAGGAGCCCGTACGCGGTCTAACCGCTACGTGGCGAGCAGCACTCCACCCGATATGGACCCGGACCAACCAAAGACCACAACGCACAAGGACCAGGACTCTGAAAATCAAATGGAGGCAGTCACGAGTGTTGATGACGACTTCCTCTCGCCTGATGAGGTGAATTACTAGGAGTCCGCCACCGACGCTGAGAACGCCGAGGACATCAGCAAGCAAGGTCAGTGGCAAATAGCATTATCCCTTCGAACGGGCAAGAAAATAAGAAAACAAGCGCGGACCGCCGAGTCGAATGGCGGGGTCAATCACCCCAACCACGAAGCAGGGGTGGAGCAACGCGCCGGAGACGCTCGGCGCGTCTCCCCACCCCTCATACGCTTCCACTCACACATACAACATGCGGCGCGGGGTCACGATGTTATCGCACTTGGACTTCATGCGGAACATGAGGGCGACGGCAGGAATGCTCCTAGAGTGTCCATATAATTGCTATGGCAATAATATAATAAGAGTATCCGGCAGATGAAGCGTCTCATGGCCCATTACTTTCCGCAAAAGAAGTAACAAAATAGCACTTTCACCACACGACAATTCTCTGCACCACAACAACGCTTCTTTTTTCCTTTTGTGGGGCGGGGCACCGTAATGAAAAAAAAAACGCGAAGTATGTTGGTCACAATAGAATGCCTACTTTGGGCAACTGATATGGCTATTAAAGGAATATCGAAGAAAACACTAGACGCTTGGTCCACCAAGAACCATGCGCATACTGCTCGGTATCCTACGCCGGCGAGACAAGACTTGCTGGAGAGGTTGCGCTGAAGCGAACGCGCTGCAATCCGTCGAGTCCCCACAGTGATGGCGGCTAGCGACCATTGTTTCTTTTTCTCGTCTGCTAGCTAGAAAGCGTCCAAAGCTCTGCCAGACGAAAATGCACTCGGCCAGAGAAAACCGAACGCGCACCGAAGTGCGCCGCGCGGTGGTCGGGGCAACACGAGAAAAACGCATGCGCTCTGGCTGGCTCTGGCAGCGCACAGGTAGGGGAGCGAGAACAAAAAAATTGAAGAGGCTCAATGTGTTCTCGTGATTAAAAGTCAAAGTAGAAAAAATAAATAAGAACGTAGTTCTTGGCTGGCTTTAGTGTCTTCACTGGATGCTTTGGCGCGGGTGAAAAAAAAATATATTTTTTATGTGACATGACGGCACGAATGAACCACCACAACGCTTCGTCTCATCGGGCCTCGCTACGGGCTTGGTCAACTTGTCTGATAGCATGTTCATTTGGCTTGTCTCGTTGTATGGCCCGATGTGCGACTTTGGAAAAGTCAATGCACCTTTGGCGTCAAATATTTATGGGGCATTAAACTTACAAAGTTCCGCAATTGAAAATCTAAAGCACAGGTTTGGAAATGTCAATGCACCTTGCACATCAAAAGTTTATGAGAACTTTATGCCCATAAAGTTTCGGAATTGATATCCACGCGCTCCGTAAATTCCATGATTGAGTGTAGATTCCGCGGCCTCCGCGAAATGTCGCGGCGAGCCCGTTCGCCATGAAAACATCCTTGAAACTTTGTGCTCAGATGGGGCTGCTTGCGTTATGTGACTCCCGGTGCATGGGCGTTGCCGCGAAATTCAGCCAGAGTTCGCAATTTTCGCGGTGAACTGGCTTTTCGAGCGTGAAAAAGAAGCTCTAGACAAAATCCAGAATGATTCCCGGCGCCGGGGGTTGCTTTTGTTGGCGGTGCATGGACAGCACGAAAAAATTTCGGGGGGGGGGGGGGCTGAAGCCCCATAAGCCCCCCCCCCCCCACCTGGCTACGCCCCTGCTGGTGATGTCAGTCCTACTCATCGCCGGCCATATCGAGTTTCTGCTTGAGACCGTAAGCTTACTCAAAATGAAGTGAACAAGATGCTTGCCAAAGACATTGTTGAACCTTCGCCAAGACCTTGAGCGTCGCCCGTGGTGCTTGTTAAAAAGAAAGATGGCACATGGCGTTTCTGCGTAGATTATCGTCATCTAAACCGCATTACCAAGAAAGAAGTCTACCCATTGCCTCGCCCTGACGATGCCCTCGATTGTCTCCTCGGGGCCAACTACATTTCATCAATAGACCTGCGGTCTGGTTATTGACAGATTTCTGTGGATGAAAAATACCAAGAGAAGACCGCGTTCGTCACTCCTGATGGTCTATGTGAATTCAAAGTTATGCCATTCGGTCTATGCAACGCCCCAGCCACGTTCGAACGTATGATGGACTCTTTGCTTCAAGGGTTCAAATGGTAAACATGCCTCTGCTACCTAGACGACGTTCTCCTATTTTCGCCTACATTTGAGACACACTTTGAGCGCTTATCAGCTGTTCAAGTCTTCCGCGCACCGGGGCTCCAACTAAATTTCTCGAAGTGTCACTTCGGTCGTCGGCAGATTACAGTACTTGGCCCCCTCTTCGACGCTTCCGGTATCCAACCAGACCCGGAGAAAATTCATGCTGTCACGTCTTTCCTGTACCTCAGTCTGTCAAAGACGTCCGAAGTTTTGTAGGTCTCTGCTCCTACTTCCGACACTTCGTTAAAAACTTTGCAGCGATTGCCCGACCTCTTACTGATCTTCTGAAGAAGGACGTGTCGTTTATGTGGGGCCCCGCTCAAACTGCCGCGTTTGCCCACCTCACCAACATTCACACCACGCCGTCTATACTGGTCCACTTTGACCCGTCCTCTCGTACAGAGGTGCGTACCGATGCCAGTGGTCACGGTTTCGGAGCCGTCTTAGCCCAGCGCCAACAGGGTCAAGATCGCGTTATCCCATACGCTAGCCGCCTTCTCACAGCAGCAGAGCGCAACTATTCAATGGCAGATCGTGAATGCCCGGCTTTCGTCTGGACGGTTTCCAAATTCCGCCCGTACTTCTATGGCACGCCCTTCTCTGTAATCACGGACCACCACGCGCTCTGCTGGCTTTCCTCACTCAAGGATCCTAACGGCTGGCTTGGTCGCTGGGCTCCTCGGCTGCTAGATTATTCCTATGCAGTAGTGTACAAGTCGGGCCAATCAAATCAAGACGCAGACTGTTTATTACGCTATCCAGTGGACGAACCACCCGCCGACCCTGACCCCGATACAGACGTTCGCGTTTTCTGCGTTTCTCAGCTGCTACACGTTGCCGACGAGCAACGCCGGGATGCCACTTTGTGCGCCATCATTGATAGCTTCAACAGCCTGGTTATGCCCACTACAGGGCAAAGGCCTCTCCCATACTTCTTCAACTACCCCGGTCATGTACTAATTGTGGCCATGTCGTCCCTGCAAACTTCTTAATCTCATCCGCCCACATAACTTTCTGCCGTCCCCTGCTACGCTTCCCTTCCCTTGGAATCCAGTCCGTAACCCTTAATGACCATCGTTTATCTTCCCTCCTCATTACATGTCCTGCCCATGCCCATTTGTTTTCCTTGATTTCAACTAAGATCTCAATAAGTCGCGTTTGTTCCCTCACCCAATCTGCTCTTTTCTTATTCCTTAAAGTTACACCCATCATTCTTCTTTCAATAGCTCGTTGCATCGTCCTCAATTTAAGTAGAACCCTTTTCGTAAGCCTCCAGGATTCTGCCCCGTACGTGAGTACTGGTAAGACACAACTGTTATACACTTTTCTCTTGAGGGATAATGGCAACCTGCTGTTCATGACCTGAGAATGCCTGCCAAACGCACCCCAGCCGATTCTTATTCTTCTGATTGTTTCAGTCTCATGATCCGGATACGCGGTCACTACCTGCCCTAAGTAGATGTATTCCCTTACCACTTCCAGTGCCTCGCTACCTATCGTAAACTGCTGTTCTTTTCCGAGGCTGTTAAACATTACTTTAGTATTCTGCAGATTAATTTTTAGACCCACCCTTCTGCTTTGCCTCTCCAGTTCAGTGAGCATGTATTGCAATTGGTCTCCTGAGTTACTAAGCAAGGCAATATCATCAGCGAATCGCCAGTTACTAAGGTATTCTCCATTAACTCTTATCCCCAAGTGATGGTGCATTATGCCGCACAATGATGCCCTGACGGTCCTTGCCCTACTCCTTGTCATTCCTAAACACCTCCGGTCAGCTGTTCTCAAAGAACTTCATGATTTACTAACGGCAGGTCACCTTGGCGTCTCCCGCACCTACGACCGTATTCGCCGACGCTTTTGGCCAGGCCTCGGCCGCTCCGTCCGGAAATACGTTGCGGCGTGTGAAAAATGCCAGCGCCGAAAAACACCATAGACGCTCCCTGCCGGGTGTCTTCAACCGCTCGACATTCCTTCGGAGCCGTTCTTTCGCGTTGGCTTGGACTTAATTGGCCGTTTCCCTCCATCCACGACTGCCAATAAGTGTGTCGCTGTGGCGACAAGTTACGCCACGCGTTACGCCACAGCGCTTCCAACAAGCTGTGCCACAGATGTCACCGATTTTCTTTTACGTGACGTGATTATGCAACATGGTGCTCCACACCAACTGCTCACAGACTGTGATGGGACATTTCTTTCTCTAGTCATCGCCGACATCCTGCAGTCCTTCTACACCAAGCACAAGCTGACTACGTCTTACCATCCACAGACTAATGGTCTCACTGAGCGTCTGAATCGAACCCTAACAGACATGCTTGCAAAGTACATCTCGTCCGACCATACTGATTGGGACCTAGCTCTACCCTATGTCACTTTTGCATATAATTCATCGTGTCACGACACTGCCGGTTATTCCCCGTTCTTTCTACTGTTCGGCCGAGAACCCATATTGCCAGTGGACGCATCCCCTCCATCCGCCGCAGCTGATACCAGCGAGTATGCACTTGACGCCATCACTGCAGGGCAGCCCAAGCACGCGAAATTGCCCGCACTCGCCTCCTGACTTTTCAAGAGAACCAACGGCGTTTGTACGATCGAAAACACAAAGACGTCCACTTTTCACCTGGATCTTTGGTGCTCCTGCGGTCCCCGATTCCTCACGTTGGCCTGTCAGAAAAACTCATGTCTCGGTACACAGGCCCATATCGAGTGCTACGGGCCGTGACTCCAGTTACTTACAAAATCGCCCCAGTCAGCACCAGTGCCTCATTTGCCCCAAATTCCACTGACGTTGTGCATGTCGCTTGAGGGGTGCGCATGTCACACCCCTCAAGCCATATTACTCTCCGGTTATCACCGATATTTAGAGGCCCCAGGACGGTGCTTCTGCCGCCGGGGGTAATGATACATGCATATTGCGTGTTTCTTGTGGCCGATGCACGCGGGCGTCTCGACAAAGACGACAAACGCTCTCTGGCTCTCGAGCTGAACTGGCCAGCGCTGCAGTTGCCCCTCGTAAATATACTTTGTAAGTAGTCTCCAGTCTCAATCCTTCGTTCGCGTAACAATATGAAGCTTAGAACGACAAAAGACTGAGCTAGTTGGTAAGGATTAATAATGCCAAAAAAGGTAAGGCGTGCAGACACGGACAGAAGAGGAGGGGACAACTTGGACGCCTGCGTTCGTGTTGTCCACTTCTCTTGTTTCCGTGTCTGTACGCCCTGATGTGTATATCTGCAGTATATGGATACATGTAAAAAGACTCAGCATCAAGAGCAAGTGAATGGCCCACAGTCCCGGAGTCGATCATGCAAATAGATTCGCTGGACACATTTGTGACCAGAAAAGATATGCCACATGCAATGACATGCAAGGAAGTGTTGAAAATATTGCACAGTTAATAAAACGCCTATGCTATTATTATGCGAGTTCATGCACTCGATTTCGTCTGTATTAGGCACTCGCCTCTTGGTTGCTTCCTGGCACAGAAATACTCGGCACACCATCAGGCTGTTTTTGCGCTGTGGTCTTTGCAGATGCATGATTGTTCAAAGTGCAACAATTGAATAAATTCTATGACTTGCTAGTAGATTCGCCAGTATAATTCCGAATGCGCTGATCCACCTGTCCAGCTATCGCTATTACTGAAGGGAAACCTGCAAATAAATAGACCATTTTGCATGCAAAAAAATTCTCTACTGTGGCGTTTCTCAAACAAATGTGATGCCTCACAAGCGTGATGCTCTGAACAAGAAGATACATTCGTTTATTTATTCGTTTACTTACGTGTAAAGGTATATGCCAGAGCTCCACGGGGCTTGGGCTGCACAAAAGGCATGCAAAAGACACAAATGTGGCATAGCGTGCGATGTCGTCGCGCGATGACGTGTAAGATCTAAACTGTACGAAACTACTATGCATGCAAAAAACAGAGATTCGAAACCGAAATTCGCGCCATGCTTTATTGAATGAATACGTACATGTGATTCACATAAATTACGCACTTAGCAAGCGTTCTCTCTGAACTTAATATTCCCACATCACCTTCATAAAGCGATCAGGTATGCTCTTTTTATTGATAAATCATAGGGCGACCTGTACTTGTTTGCAGCCCTTTCAGTAGTAATTGCGCTGGCCACATTGACAAGTAGCAACAGGGCGGCGCCCTTGCGGTTCGAATTTTTTCGGGCCAGCTTTTCCTCTAGAGTTAGTTAACTTAAAGGTAGCGACTTCCTCTGAACTTTGCCGCCTTCTCTCTCGTCTGCCGCGCTTCCTGAGAGGCGGCCCTCCTATTGGTCGAAGCGCGTGGTCACGTAATAGCCCACGCTTTTTTGGTCCGTAGCAGACGCCGGCGCCATTGCCGGGTATCAAAATCGCGCTTTGGTTCGTTTCTGGCGGCGGCGGGGAGCATTTCGCTAGTGCTGGCGCCGTTTACGTATTGCGGCGATGCCTAACCTGTCTTGTGCTAATGGGTGCACAAACCGAGGAGGCAAGGGGAAAAGTCCGTTGGTCGTTCCATCCGGAAAAAGCGCTCGCCGAAAGATTTGGCTGCTCGCTTTGAAAATGCGCGGGGCCCGCCCCTATGTGAGGAAAGTGGCCGCTCATCAGAAGTCGCTCGTATGTTTTCGCAAGATCCGGTGAGAAGCGCGAGCGTCTGCAGCGTTTCTTCGCACTAAATAACGTTCGGCATGGTTGTAGTTGGAAACGTTCACTCGCCGCTACGGAAGCTGTGCTTCATGTCGTGTGATCCTCGCCGTTCATGCTTCTGGTTCGGCAGGCATTATTACGATGTCGCGCTCATTGCTTCGCGCACTCGTTTCGCTGTAGTTGAAACCGTTGCTCGCCTCAGGCACGAAAGTTGCGCTTCATATGTTAATTCGGCCATGCTGTTTACGCTGCTTGCTGTGAGGGTCTATCAGTGAAGTGACGCGTATTAGTAGACGCATTTTTTTTTTAGTTGGAGTCTGCTGACGAATTCCAGACTAAAATGACGGTTGTCGTCGTTTGAGCCCCCGCTGTTGGTGCTATTTGCGGTGCAGGTCTAGCTTTTATGTGGCGTGCATTGCTGCGCGTAATTGTATTTGTGGGGTTGTCACCGAAGTAGGCAGCTACTGTGCCTGTAACGGCAGCTATGTTTTGAGTACGCCATATCTGTGCGCATACTAAATCAGATTGCAGACATCCGCTAAACACAGCCGAAAATATATTGGGTTCAAAGATGTCATGCAAATCTATGCTGGTCGAAATATTTTTTAACGCGGATATATCTGGTAAAAGAAACCTCTAACAAAGTGGCACCCAATGACCCAGACCATTTTCAACGCTCGACGTTGATAAAAATTGTTATGGCCACGCACACGGCGGGCCGGCATAACAACAGTTCTTATTTTCGAAATTATTTGTGAAATGTCACGGCGTATATTTTCTTTCGTGCCTTGTATCATTTATCAGAAAGTTGTACTACACCAAATTTTAGCTTATTCATCTTAGGATCACTTCACCAAAGACAAATTTGAAAGGTAAATCCTTCGGAATTACGGCATGGAGAAATTAAGGCCCGATGTATTACCAAGCCTCCTTGTAGTACGAGCAAACACGCCTTTGACAGAATATATTGTGGAAGTATAGTACTCCACCATCGGTTCATATAAAGCCTAGATCCGACGTCTGTGTTTAAAAAAAGTAAGAGGTAAATATCTTCATACAAAGCGTATGTCTTTCCAATTTCTCTTGACTGCGTTGAAGTCCAAATGAAGCTGATCAAAAGGCGCCGTTCGAGAAAACACACTCCATCAGCTCGCTTCCGCACACCACCTCCACCGTTGACACAGCAGTCAAAGTGATCGCAGCGGAAGGAGCTTCGATAAAGCAGTGGAGCGTGGATACCGGCATTTACTGGAGCAACTCATTTATGAACCTCTCCTGTCATGAACGCAATAACCAAATCTTTCAGGCGCGCAGTGCGCCAAAGGGGCGAACGTTGGGAGCATCTGCTAGCTGTGCCTGGACTCTAGGTGCCGCCACTGTCGGCGAGCCGAGAGAAGGAGCGCCAGCGTAGGAGGTGATGACGTTACTTTTAGGTCATTTAGGGGGTTTTACTCGTGACAGGCCGCCATTGGAATCTGAACCTGGCAACGTTTAACGTTAGAACGCTATCTAGTGAGGCGAGTCTAGCAGTGTTATTGGAGGAATTAGAGGGTAGTAGATGGGATATAATAGGGCTCAGTGAGGTTAGGAGGACAAAAGAAGCATATACAGTGCTAAAAAGCGGGCATGTACTGTGTTACCGGGGCTTAGCGGAGAGACGAGAACTAGGAGTCGGATTCCTGATTAATAAGGAAATAGCTGGTAACATACAGGAATTCTATAGCATTAACGAGAGGGTGGCAGGTCTTGTTGTGAAACTTAATAAGAGGTACAAATTGAAGGTGGTACAAGTCTATGCCCCAACATGCAGTCATGATGACCAGGAAGTCGAAAGCTTTTATGAAGACGTGGAATCGGCGATGGGTAAAGTCAAAACAAAATACACTATACTGATGGGCGACTTCAACGCCAGGGTAGGCAAGAAGCAGGCTGGAAACAAGTCAGTGGGGGAATATGGCATAGGCTCTAGGAATAGCAGAGGAGAGTTATTAGTAGAGTTTGCAGAACAGAATAATATGCGGATAATGAACACCTTTTTCCGCAAGCGGGTTAGTCGAAAGTGGACGTGGAGGAGCCCGAATGGTGAGACTAGAAATGAAATCGACTTCATACTCTGCGCGAACCCTGGCATCATACAAGATGTAGACGTACTCGGCAAGGTACGCTGCAGTGACCATAGGATGGTAAGAACTCGAATTAGCCTAGGCTTGAGGAGGGAACGGAAGAAACTGGTACACAAGAAGCCAATCAATGAGTTAGCGGTAAGAGGGAAACTAGAGGAATTCCGGATCAAGCTATAGAACAGGTATTCGGCTTTAACTCAGGAAGAGGACCTTAGTGTTGAAGCAATGAACGACTATCTCATGGGAACCATTAAGGAGTGCGCAATAGAAGTCGGTGGTAACTCCGTTAGACAGGAAACCAGTAAGCTATCGCAGGAGACGAAAGATCTGATCAAGAAACGCCAATGTATGAAAGCCTCTAACCCTACAGCTAGAATAGAACTGGCAGAACTTTCTAAGTTAATCAACAAGCGTAAGACAGCGGACATCAGGAACTATAATATGGATAGAATTGAACAGGCTCTCAGGAACGGAGGAAGCCTAAAAACAGTGAAGAAGAAACTAGGAATAGGCAAGAATCAGATGTGCGCGTTAAGACACAAAGCCGGCAATATCGTTACTAATATGGATGAGATAGTTCAAGTGGCTGAGGAGTTCTATAGAGATTTATACAGTACCAGTGGCACCCACGACGATAGTGGAAGAGAGAATAGCCTAGAGGAATTCAAAATCCCACAGGTAACGCCAGAAGAAGTAAAGAAAGCCTTAGGAGCTATGCAAAGGGGGAAGGCAGCTGGGGAGGATCAGGTAACAGCAGATTTGTTGAAGGATGGTGGTCAGATTGTTCTAGAGAAACTGGCCACCCTGTATACGCAATGCCTCATAACCTCGAGCGTACCGGAATGTTGGAAGAACGCTAACATAATCCTAATCCATAAGAAAGGGGACGCCAAAGACTTGAAAAATTATAGACCGATCAGCTTACTGTCCGTTGCCTACAAAGTATTTACTAAGGTAATCGCAAATAGAATCAGGAACACCTTAGACTTCTGTCAACCAAAAGACCAGGCAGGATTCCGTAAAGGCTACTCAACAATAGACCATATTCACACTATCAATCAAGTGATAGAGAAATGTGCAGAATATAACCAACCGTTATATATAGCTTTCATTGATTACGAGAAAGCGTTTTATTCAGTCGAAACCTCAGCAGTCATGGAGGCATTACGGAATCAGGGTGTAGATGAGCCATATGTAAAGATACTGGAAGATATCTATAGCGGCTCCACAGCCACCGTAGTCCTCCACAAAGAAAGCAACAAAATCCCTATAAAGAAAGGCGTCAAACAGGGAGATACGATATCTCCAATGCTATTCACAGCATGTTTACAGGAGCTATTCAGAGGCCTGGAGTGGGAAGAATTGGGGATAAAAGTTGATGGAGAATACCTTAGCAACTTGCGATTCGCTGATGATATTGCCTTGCTTAGTAACTCAGGAGACCAATTGCAATGCATGCTCACTGACCTGGAGAGGCAAAGCAGAAGGGTGGGTCTGAAAATTAATCTGCAGAAAACTAAAGTAATGTTTAACAGGCTCGGAAGAGAACAGCAGTTTACGATAGGTAGCGAAGCACTGGAAGGGGTAAGGGACTACATCTACTTAGGGCAGGTAGTGACCACGGATCCGGATCATGAGACTGAAATAACCAGAAGAATAAGAATGGGCTGGGGTGCGTTTGGCAGGCATTCTAAAATCATGAACAGCAGTTTGCCACTATCCCTCAAAAGGAAAGTGTATAACAGCTGTGTGTTACCAGTACTCACATATGGGGCAGAAACCTGGAGACTTACGAAATGGGTTCTGCTGAAATTGAGGACGACGCAACGAGCTATGGAAAGAAGAATGATGGGTGTGACGTTAAGGGATAAGAAAAGAGCAGATTGGGTGAGGCAACAAACGCGGGTAAACGACATCTTAGTTGAAATCAAGAAAAAGAAATGGGCATGGGCCGGACATGTAATGAGGAGGGAAGATAACCGATGGTCACTAAGGGTTACGGACTGGATTCCAAGGGAAGGGATGCGTAGCAGGGGGCGGCAGAAAGTTAGGTGGGCGGATGACATTAAGACGTTTGCAGGGACAACATGGCCACAATTAGTACATGACCGGGGTAGTTGGAGAAGTATGGGAGAGGCCTTTGCCCTGCAGTGGGCGTAACTAGGCTGATGATGATGATGATGACTCGTGACTGAAGCCCCTCAGTTTTTCAAAAGTAGCACCATTCTTAGATTTCCCCCCCCGCTCTACCCGGCGTTTCCTCCTCCACGCCTCATGTCGCCCCAGCCTCCTCCGTTCCCCCATTGGCCAATCTGTGCCTCGTGGAAGCACGCGTCGCGCTTTTGTATATTTTTTCTTTCCAGCGTGCTGCTACCCAGTTCTCTAGAGGGTGTTGTCGTCCTACCGCCATTGCTAGTGTTCCTGCATATGCTCCCGCAAGATATGCTCCCTGCGGGAGCATATACAGGGACACTAGCCGTTGCTGGCCCAGTGCGACGAAAGTAAGCGCAGACGGATTGATCGCGGCAGGTCGCAGGATCGAATCGCGGCCGCATTTCGATGGGGGCTATATGCAAAGACGCCCGTGTCCCGTCCACTGGGGGGACGTTAAAGAACGCCAGCTGGTCAAAATTAATTCGGAGTCCCCCATTACGGCGTGCCTATAATGAGATCGCGGTTTTCGCACCTAAAACCCAAGAATCAATTTTTTTCTCTGTCTTGTGTGCCTTGAGTGTTCCAGTTAAAGCAACACTACTTCCCCACGAAAACATACAACGCAAAAGAATACAGACGCACGTAGTATACGGATACAAAATGAGCACTTCAACAAAAGTGTTACTGGTGCTAATGAATGGGAGGGGGGATAATTATTTTCGGAACCTCTGTCCAGCTGTACCATCAAGTTCGTTCTTGCTGTCAAATTCCAACCACTCGCACTGTAATAAATAAATAAATAAATAAATAAATAAGGATTTCATGTTCTGGTACGTTGTTCAAGTTATCATTACTGTCTACGTGTGAAAACGTTGCTCATGGCCGCCACAACCTGTGCATGAGCTACACACATCTGTAAAAGGCGCGGAGCAGAAGCGGCCATGTTGCTAGGCGTTCCTGGCCCCAGACAGTTGGAATCTGTCACGCGCCGGATCCCGCAGACTCCAGGACAGCAGGCCCGATCTCTACTACGGCCCCTACTGCTCCCCCTGGAAAATCAGTGATGTGATACTGAAGGTAGAGCGCCGTAAGCCGCGAAAAAGATATGATCTGGCATGACTGACTCAGCACGAGCGCCGCCGGTGCGATAAGGTTTGTCCGACGTGCACCCAGCAACGAGAAACGCTCGCCCGCGACTTCGACGACTGCAGTCAGAACCTTGCCTGCATCACCCGATTGCTTCGCAATGCAGGTTGCTGATCTTTAACGACGACTGTTGCTGCAAACAGGCGGGACACTCTGTCCAATCTGCTTGCGCTGCTGGCTGTCGCTCGCTAACCTGACCGCCGCGTGAGACGACGACGGCGAGCCGTTTACGAGCTCGCGTCAGTGATTCCAGCGTATCTCGACGTGCAAATTTTATTTCTGCTCTTGTACGAGAATGTACACTGCTCGTCTTCTGCCAATAAAGTCGCACGCTCTGTTCACTCACTTGTGGCTTGTTTGTATGGGCGTCAGTAGAGGCTCTTTGGTCTCCTGGCAATTAGAACGCACCGGCTACGCGGCAGCCAAAATATTGAGGCATGCCGCATAGCCCGCAGGCCGAGCACGGCGCGTATCAGCGTACGCTACCGGTGAAAAGCGACCATATTGGATTTTGCTTTAAAAAGAAAAACCACTTCCCGGATGGATGGATGTTATGAGTGTCCCCTTTCGAACGGGGCGGTGGGTTGCGCCACCGAGCCCTTGCTATTATACTGCCTAATGGCCTGCCTAGGTTAAACAATAAAAAAAAAAAAATAAAAAAAACACTATGAACTCCCACAACCAAATTTTCTGATCCCCTATTGCGCACTGTGCTTTTGCCTTCCTGGTTGAGCAGCGGCATCTGGCGTTACCTACGTAAACCGCTGCTTATTTTCATACCACAGAGGGAGGTACAGTTTCCCTTCTCTAATGTTGGTTCTTTATTCTATGCATAGAGTTAATATAGTAACTCTATGATTCTATGACCCCGCTACTTTACGACAGCGGTTGCGGGGAAACAGGATAAGCTTAAGTTCAACATACGGTACAGTACGTTGCTGCTATTTCTGAAAAGTAAACGCCATGCAAATATGTGAGGCGGGCAACTTACGGTGCGTGCAGAAGCAGAGCTGCATTAATTAAAGCGCACCGCAGGCTCCAGGAGACACTACGTCCGTCAAATCAACACTTCTGTGGCCGACGCGTTAGCTTTGCGGCTATGGCATTGATAGAAGTCGTGGATTTGATCCCAATCGCGGCAGCCGCATTTCGACGCGGGCGAAATAGAAAAAGCACGTGCACTTAGATTTTGGGACACATTACATCACGGTGACAAAATTAAACCGGAGTCGGCCACTACGGCTTGCCTCATAATCCGAGTGTGGTTTTGGAACGCACAGCCCCATAATCCGATTCAACTTTAATACTTCTGCCACAATGTAATGTGCCATGTGAGGAAATGACAACGCTCAATCCTCTCAGAAGTTATAAAATATGGCGCACAACAACGCCTCAAGCAAACACCTCTCCCTGTGTGTTCTGTGTGCTACGCAAACCAACAGCAGGGGTGCACGCAAGGTAACGCTTAACATCAACCCACCACTCTCGTGTTAGCCTAAACGTTGAAGAAATTAAGCTTTAGCCGTCAACATCACCGCTGATTATCGTCAATCAAAGCATCCAGCACGGAAATCTTCGCTTACATCGATTCCCACAGTGCGTGGGATCTGCATAATTTTTAAAGCGAAATCTTTACTGGCCGCGAACTTGCGATTTCGCCGTGGCGGTGCTCCGAGGAGGCACATGACGCCACAACACGCGCCTCGCCACGGATATTTCTGTCTCTCTCTTGCTCCCTAGTCACTACTGCGTTTGCGCCACTAGTAGCACCGAGCCACAGGTGTTCCGCCGCTGCGCAGCGCCGCGCCTTTCCGTCGCCGCCATTTGGTATGACGTCACACCGCGTTCCTCGTCGTTGCGCTCGCCTCCGCTCGCTTCGCCAGCTGCGTCGCATGCCTGATAACATGTCGGAGGATTGAAAAGGAGAGCTCGCGTGCGCCGCAACTACACTTGAGGCGGCACTATGGACGGCGACAATTCTGATAAGCAGGAGGAGGCCTGGAATCGACATCGGAACGAGATGAAGAGGAAACGAATCGCCCAGGAAACAGACGAACAGCGCGCCGAACTACTGGCTAAACGTCGCAACATAGCTAGACAACCAGACTAATTTGGACTTGCAATCAAGATTAACCAAGGCTAACTATGCTATGCCGTAGCTTTCGCTACGTACATCCTGGCATAGCCGAGCTAAGCCACTGCCAATTTTTTCCCTCTATCCTTCCTTTCCGCAGCTCGGTGCACTTGCCACCAGACAGTAGGCCGTCGAGTTTCCGCGACGAGGCTTTCGCAAGTGTTTTAGCATGTTTTGGCTAACGGCGTTTTTCACTGGTCGATTCAGAGCAGGATTTCTTGCTCCGTGGCAACGAATCCGAATTTCACTAGTCGATCTGGAGCGGGTTCGCGCTTTCCGCTGGTCGTGTCGGATCAACTCGCTCCGCGCCGAATCGCTCTCACTTGCTCCGCCACCGAGCCGTGGATTAGGGCGGAAATAGCTCGCGTCACTTTCGTCTTCAAGCGAAATTGGTACCCGGTTGGTATGCCCAACATTGCATTGCTTCGCAATATGGATGTGTTCGGTACTACTGCAGAGCTCGCGTTTAGCGATGAGAGCTCGGATGGCAGCGATTACGAGGTGAGGCAAGTGCTGTACGAAGCCTTCTATATGCACGTTGTCCATGCACAATCCTTGCGGGTGCGACATGGAAATGACGGACTCTGCGACTGCAGCGGTCAAATTACGCACGAGACGCGGCGACTTTGGTTGCCGTGGAAACGTACAGAGCAAAAGTTGGGCATGGTTTCCGGAACCGGTTTGTGCCACGTGTACGCAGAGTTCCTGTGTGATCCCCCGCGAAGCGTTTTTGCACTCCGCCGACCGATTCGGATTTGTGAAACCCGAGCGCTCGTTCGAGGATTTCGGCGGTCGCTCCAGATCGACCAGTGAAAAACGCCATAAATTTCGTGGCTAACCCCGTCATTGGACAACTCAGTTTCTTAAAGCGAAACTTTCTTTGCCTTTTCCTTCGACTTTCCCACTGCTGCTGCTGTGGCTGCTGCTGTCCGGCGCACCGCGTTGGGGGGTGGTTAAGAGCGTACATGGAATAAGCGTGGCAGAGAAGAAAATATATGCGAACTCGTTTGGACCGCACCGCGTCGAATGTGCACAATGCCTACGGAGCTCCTGGGTCGTCATCGAATTAGCCTCTTGACAGCTGTGACCCCCCGCAAGCGCTTACCTTTCTACCAAAGTGCAAGTCCACAGGGAAGCTAGGTAGAATGGAATAGAGGATGGGGAAAGTGGGCAGGGATCTGCTGGGATCAGCCGCTCTAACAGCTGCGTTCGGAATGTGCATGCGTGACGCACTGTTTCCAGCGGTCTAGAACGCAGAGATGCAATTTGGTCGACGCTCGCACTTACAGGGTACTTTTGCCCGCGATAGTACGTACCCTTTAATGCGAACGTCATGAAGGCAGCTCATAGCCAAAGCAGTAGATCACCACTGAGAAGATTGTCTTTCAACACACTGACATAGCTGAAAAGATAAAATACTTTGCACTTTGTGATATGAATGCATTGCATAGCATATATACAAAAAGGTGCAAAATTTCAGTCCTCAAGTTCTTTAGATCACAGGAGCAACTTTATTTGCTTCAATCACCCATCTTGCACTTTTCCTGGTGAAAGTTGTTCTTGAACCCAAACGCCTTGCAAGGATAAACTTGCTGCTGTTAGGAGAAACAAATAGTATTCGTCCAGCCTAAATGTCCATCCTAAGGAAAGCGACAAAAGAAAGGATAATCACAGAACACAACAAAGCAGTAACTTCCGTGTTAGAAAAACATGTACGTAGACCAACATTATTGGAATGAGGGATGCCGCTGTAGCTGACATTTCAACAAATGTGCTTGTCATTAGGGTAGCAAATGTTTTCCTTGGCATCGTTTCTTTGTGCATAGCTCACTGGTATCTGCCCTCATTGGGGGAGAAGCTGGTGCATATAATAGGTCAAGAGAAGCCAAAATGTTAAAAGCTGGAAAGGTGTGCTTAGCGGTGGTGATCGTGGTGGAGCGGGTAGGGGCACTGCTGTCAGTTCTTGCAAAGAGTAGGGATGACCAAAACAGAAAACGATTTACACATGTAAGCAATCATTAATCCAGTAGGCTTAGTCTTCCCAGAAGTCAAAATAGGAATTAAGATGAACTGTTTGCACATTTGGAAAAAGCAACGAAGAATTAAGGGGAAAAAAATGTATCAAGATGCATCTGGTTAAGTCCAGCGTAAATGGTAAATGAAGGCACATTATGAATACACATTTTGTTGAAAGCTGACGAAAAACAAATATATTCACGATATATAAAAAAATAAGGACATAAGAATTAAACTGGGTATGACCATAAAACAGTAAAGAACAGCCTGTGAAAAAAGCATGGGATGGGCAATATGATAACCACTTGCAAGTTTGCGAAACGTTGAGCGCTGTTTATATTCATGCCACTGTTGATGGCTTCAAGTTTCTGTCTTCCTCTGGAACCTTTGTGCTACTTGAACAAGAAAATCGGTCATTTTTCAAACAACTCTAAGTTCAAATGCTGTTCAAGGCTTTAGTGTTATTATAATAGAAGAAAATGTTACGGGCAGTTTTCCTTGGTGAGCATTCATTCGGCAGTAATGCCCACAAGTGTAAGCTAAAAATTTAATGGTCTAAATGGACCTTACTTAGCTCCTGGCAAACCATTAGCTGGTCTTTTTTGAAACACAGATGTCTACACATGATATATGTTGGCAGGAGCGCTAACAAACTACATTATACTTGTTGCCACAACCGAAGTGAAGTTTCGTAACAATGAGCGAAAGAAACAGCATTCCACAATAGTGATTCAAACCATCCGGAAAAGTTGCTGAAGTTGCTTAGCAGGAGTATATCTTTAGCATTTGCAAGATACGGGGCTGCTGAATGTATATCTAAGCCTGGGGTGCATGCCACCCTCTAATCTCATCAGCCAGTTACCAGAAATAATCTACAAGGTTTCTTATGATGAATGTAAATTTGCTTGTGCGGGAGAAACAGGGAAATTAAACAGGTGAATTATGCAGAATAAGAATGATGTTAGCAAAAAGCAAACATCGAGAAGCACTGTGTCAGGAAGCACTGTCGCTCGATGCGCATAAACTTTCAAACGCAAGAATTATTGGGATGACATAAAATTCTGGCAGTGGAATGAAATCTATCTTGTAATCTATATCTAAACTTTGATTATTCACTCTACTACCACTACCTTCACCACAAACGTTCATAATCATCATGCTATCTACGCCAAATCATCCTGGCGGATATTCAAGCCTTCATAAGATGCTTCTTTCACTGCAAATTCTCTGCGGGAAAGAGGTGTCCATATGAAGACCATGCCATCTACTTATTTCCCATTTTTCGAGAAATGATAATGGAGGAATTTCGCACTTAAACTGCATTGAGTTTGAGCAAGTTCTATGTTTGACGCTGTTGATTCCTTTTTCTTTTGCCATGTTTGATCCACCTGGTTAGCTAAATATGTAGAAAAGCTGCAGGAGAAAGGTGGCGGCACCGAATTAGACTTGTGCCCCAGGGGTCCTTCTCACGTTCACTGGAGGAACTGCTTGTGGTCTTGGCTTCTGCAGTCAACTGCTGTGGCCTCGGCATCTTTCTTGAGGGCCATGGCTATGTCTAAGAAACATTGTCTCCACAGACTGCGTAAAAAAAGGATAATTTTCTGAGCTACGTCTTTTTCCTAAAAGAACTCATTTAAGTTGTGTTCGTAGCTTTGCGACACAAAATTGCCATGTGACTGGCCCCTCAAGGCACTTTGCGTGTATTCGTGGGCTTCTTTCTTGGAAAAACACTTTTATGTAGCACACGATGAGCAACATAAAGCTATATCAGGAGGCTTTGATGTTACTCTACAATTTTCTCATTGACACGTTTAATCTAATTATTTCAGAGGTTTATTAACTAATTAAGAGTAATTATGTAATTAGGCGGAATGCAAAAAATAATCTGAGTATCTCCAAGCGGCGGCAAGCATTACCTTGGTTCTGTCTAGTTACATGGCTTTTACATATTTCTAAATCTTGGTGCATGACAGAAGGGACACCCTGCCGATCAAAAAACAATATCACAATTTTCATATTCATATCGTACGTGTCATTGGTGGCTATGCCTGCTTCAATATGATTCTTTCTGTAAGGTGCAAGCAGTTTTGAAGTTAAACTGTTTGGCAGCAAGGGCATGCAATCTAGAAAATCAAGCAAAAGGTCAAGTTGTGTTCACTATTCTTATGTTTAACTAAGAAGCTGTAGAAAAAGAAAACAGGACACAATATCTAATAAACAATCCAAAATTTGAAAATCTCAACTGAACAAGAAACGAGTTTTCGAAAATACAGCAGAAAGCCACCAGCTTATGTGGAGTACATACTGGCTATGTACTCCAAGTGAAGTAGTTGTTACCGCAATGCTTGGGCACCATATGAACGGAACAGTCAACAGCTTTCAGCAGAATATTAACACCGCTAAATGAATTGGGCGTTGAAGATTCTCGATCTGAAATCCTCAAGAACTTTTTCTGGCGTTTCATGTGTTGAGCTCAATCTGTATTCTCAAAAGCCAGCTCTCAGAAAGCAAGCTCGCAGCTACAATTTCTCTAAAGGCAACACCAGCTTAAGTCTCAAGATAGGGTTGATCTGCAGATAAAGTGGATAATGCATGGCGAATATCATGAGTACTTTTACATGTTAACCAGTGGGGTCACTCACGCAGCCATGAAATTATGTGATGCAGACACATGATATATTGAAGCTGGTTTCGTGAAGTGTTTCATGCTTCCAAGGCTTTTCCAGTTCTGAAAGCTGTCTCCACTACACAAGTGAGCGATAAGTATAACAAAGAACTTAAACACGCTAATAATTGATTGGCCATTTGCATGAAATGAGCAGTCTTTTTGGTTCCTAGCTTGCCTCGTACAAATCTACTGTGCCGCAGTACTTGCTTTGCCCAGTACCAGCCACTTTAAAATGCAGTGTGTTCAGAGCCCTTGCCCTCTGTTTTTCTGCTTTGGAAACAGTTTGCCATGTGTTCAGTTGGCGTCAAGAAAGGGGACACAAAACACAGTGCACCACTGATTTCTAATATGTTTTGCTGGATGCCGCTCGCTGCATCGGATGCAAGTGAAGCCGGTGGCAGTACAGGGCTTCACTGCGTGCGGTGTCGTGCAGCGGCTTGTTCTGGAAGCAGGGCGTATGGTGCACTAACTATTGCGTGTGATCAGATAATATTGCTACCGTAAGAATTTTTCTTCGTGCTATTCCACATTTCAGGAGATGTTGCCTCTACATGTCTCGTAAGCGCTTTTATGTCAACCCGTATACGATGGTGTTTTCTTACATCAAGTGTTTCCTCACTTACGAGTTTTTCCAGTGCGCGTCACTTATGTTAGCGACGCTGTGGGCGCTGCAATGGAAAAATTTTCGACACCTTTTCGAAACACTGCTCTGGCCTGCTTGGGTAGTTTATGGCACAATAGGCAGGCATTTTAGGGGAAGCAATGCCACACACCCGTGCAGACAAAGTGCTGCTGCAAAGTCCTGAAGCGCCAACTTCCGGGACAAGGTTGGCTTCAGTTGAGGGCGCTCGATGTGCTATCTACCCCCTGTGGTAGCGATCACTGGTGTGAACCCTTCTATACTGGTTGCCCTTTCTGGTCGCAACCTTGGCAACCGCTCACACCTTGCTTTTTTGTACCTGCAGCACATTCAGAGAAAATCACATCTATTTGCATTGATTCTATGGCATGGCATGGCAAGAACTTTATTTTAGTCCAGAGAAACTAGGGTCCGAGGGCACAAGCCCCCAGGCTAAGTCGGTGGCTCCGCCCACGTAGGCACCGGTAGGCCAAAGGCTTTCCCGATGTCGTGAGCTCTCCGGACGGCCAGGAGTTGATCTTGGAGGACTTCGCTGGATATGCGTCGACTCCAGTCATCCTCACTGTTGAGATCCGAAGCCCTTTGGTTGGGGCCCAGCCAGAACATATGATCAAATAGACATGGAGTGTGTCCACAACTTTTACATTCCGTGGGATAATCCTGGTCAATTTTGTTAAGCACGAAAGGTGTGGTATAAGATTTAGTTTGAATCATTCTTAATGTGACTGCCTGAGCTCGGTTGAGCTTCTGATGGGGGGGAGGAAAAGACCTCCTGCCGTCCCTATAGTGTGAGGTGATCTCGTGAAAAGTAGTAAGTGGGTCTTTGTAGAGCCGCAGTCATCCTGGAGCAGTTCCTGATCTGATGTGCGGCATGTGAGATCTCGCACAGCAGAGTGAGCTTGCTCATTAGGATTGCAGCCATTGGAGCTGACCGAGTGGCCCTGATGAGCCGGAAACCAGACTAGGTGTGAGCTATCCAGTTGGTCGTAATTATAAGTATTAATACTGTGTATAAGTAACTTGTGTGCTTCCAATGAGACGAAGCCGGCTGAGTAATTCCTGATAGCTGTACGGGAATCGGAGAAAATCGTGGAGCCTCTCCTCATTGTAATTGCAAGTGCTATGCTTGCTTCTTCGGCGGCATGAATGGAGCTCGTTCTTAGTGATGCCGCGCTTATTAATGTACCGCTCTCATCTACCACGGCAATGGCGTAGCGGTTGGCCGATCCATAACTAGTTGCATCGACAAAAAGAGCTGAGCTGTGTTGTTGGTGCAGTTTACCCAGAATGAATTTGGCCCTGGCGTCCCTTCTGCTCTTGTTGTGGACAGGATGAATATTTCTTGGTATGGGGTCTACAACTAATTGTGTCTCCACCTCCTTGGGTATTTTGAACTTAGAGACGTCTCCTCCTCGAGGCAGTATTCCGGCTTCATCTAGAATTTTACACCCTGGCTTAGTGTTGGAGAGTCTTGCAATTTGTGACATCGAATGTGCCTCAATGAGCTCATGTATAGTGTTATGAAGTCCTAACTTGTTGAGGAGTTCGGTACTCGTTCCGTGCGGGAGTCCCAGAGCCCTTTTGAGTCCGGAGCATATAAGTGCGTTTAGCTTAGCCTTCTCTCCTTTTCCCCAGTTCATGTATGATGCAATGTACGTCACATGACTGATGAAAAATGAATAATATGCTCTGATGAGATTGTCCTCCTTGAGGCCTACATTTCGATTTGAGACCCTGCCCAGGAGCTTTAAAGTACTGTTGGCCTTACCTGTGAGACGGTTCAGGGCCGTAGCGCTACAGCTCCTTGCGTCAATGAGAAAACCCAGAATTTTAATTTTCTCTACTCTGGATATGACCCGTCCTGTGTTGTCTGTGATTTTAATTGGCAGAGTTTCTAAAGGCGCAAGGTTTCTAACACCTTGTCTCCCCTGTCTAAAGAGCAGCAGCTCAGATTTACTAGGTGATAGCCTGAGTCCGGTGCCCTTAAGGAAGGATTCTGTGGTGTCTACCGCTGCCTCTAGTGTCTGCTCTAGTGCTGCGAGTAACCCCCTTGGGACCCACACTGTGATATCGTCAGCGTATATGACGTGCCCCAAGCTCGGGATTTTGGACAATTCCTCCGAGAGCCTGTGCATGGCAATGTTAAAGAGGAGTGGGGACAATACTGAACCTTGTGGTGTGCCGTTGTTGCCTAAATTGTATGGACCGCCTGTGACTATACCGAGTTTGACCCGAGCTATTCCGATTAGCTAGAAAGGACCTCACATAATTGTAAAAATTGCTTCCCAGGTTCAAGGTTGAGATTTCATGTAGGATATGTTTATGTGCAACCGTATCAAATGCTTTGATAAGATCCAGACCCAGGAGGCCCTTTACGTCCCTGCTAGGGTCGTCAATAATAGCCCGTTTGATCATGAGCATGGCGTCCTGTGTGGATAATGCCTTCCGAAAGCCTATGAGATAGTGCCTAAAAAGCTCCTGGTTTTCTATGTGTTCTATTATCCTGTTATGAATAGCATGTTCGGCTACTTTCCCAATACAGGATGTAAGTGATATGGGCCTGAGGTTCTCCTTTGTTAGTGGTTTGCCGGGTTTCGGTATAAACGTCACCTTGGCATCCTTCCATTCCGGTGGGACAGTGCCGGATCTCCAGTGACTATTAATTTTGACCGTGATTATGTCTATGGCATCATCGTCCAGGTTTCGCAAAAGTTTATTTGTGATGCCATCCGGACCCGGGGCAGATCTCCCATTTAAATTAATAAGTACATGCCTTATCTCAGCTGCAGTGAAGTCACTGTCCAAGTCCGGTTGCGATATTCCGGAGTAAGGTTCGCTTATTTCTTCTTCGTTTTCATATTCATTTTTAAGTGGCAGGTACATGTGTGCGAGGTCGCTTGCGACCTCTCTTGCTGTCTGCCCTATAGCTATCTGTTTATTGACGAGTCTGTTTATGGCGAGGTTTGTAGTACCTCTGGAGAGCTTGTCATTAAGTAGGCTCTTCAATAGATTCCATTTGCCTCCTCTGCGCAATCTACCGTCTGTTTCTGAGCAAGTTTCGTCCCATTGTTGACGTGAAAGTTGAGCCGCGTATGTTTCGATATCACGATTAACTTGGGTGATCTTGGCTCTAAGTCTTCTATTGAGTCTGTGACTCTTCCATCTGGTTAGGAGGGAATTTTTCGCTTCCAGCATGTGAGCTAGCTTGGAGTCCATTTTTGGGACTTCGATTTCTTTTGACACTGCTTTAGTAGCTTTCTTAATCGTTGCCTTTAGTTGATCTAAAAGCGCCTCATAAGATTGGTCATCTATGCTGGTTTCCTTACGCAACTTACGAAAGAGATCCCAGTCCACGTACTCATATTTCCTTAGTGGTGGTGGTTGCGTCTGTAAGATGACTTCAATTATGTAATGATCACTTCCTGAATTCTCCTGCAGTTGTCCCACGAGCCTTCAATTCCCCGAAGGAATGTTACATCCGGGGTTGTATTACTGGTAGTGGAGGTACCAGTTCTCGTGGGGAAGTTAGCATCTGTAATAAGAGCAAATTTTAATTCACTTGCCGTGGTTGCTAAATTAGTACCCTTGACGCTCTGATGACCATAGCCCCATTCTTTGTTGGGAGCGTTGACGTCCCCAGCCACTACGAGTGGGGCTGTATCTGCCTTACTGGAAATGCGGCCCAAGAGGGTCTTAAAATCCGTTTTCCTATCTTGCGGAGAGCTATAAACGTTAGCTATATACACGTTAGCTGCTTTTTTGTACTTCAGGATGAGTTCGATCATTTGTGCTTCTAGACCAACCTTGTACTTGGGAAGCTCGTGAGTTTCATAGGAGGTACCCTTTCGAACCAAAGCCGCTATTCCCCGACCCCCTGGAATGGTCAAGGTTTCGGAGTTGTAACCCGGTAGAGAGATATCCTCCTTAGCTAATGTTTCCTATAAGAGAATAACGTGCGGCTTAACTTTTGCCGATCTAATGAGCTGCTGCAGGGGAGCCTTGCGCCTTCGGAAACTCGCACAATTCCACTGCCATATTTTAATGTTATTCTTGTCGTTTGAAGCCATTATGATACCATTGGTTGACTACCCGAACCCCTAGAGCCCGCAATCGGGCTACCGTTTGTGCCTCCGTGGACTGCCGATGCAGCCGCTGCGCTTGCCTTTGCCTTAACTTTGGGCCCTTCTAGTTGACCCACTCGAGCATCTAGATTAGTGGATGAGCTCCATGATTTTCGCCAGAGTCCTGTCTATTGTGGCTAACCTTGAGGCTATTCTGACTTTTTTTGTGTTTGGGGGGTGCATCACTCTATCCCATCTCCTCTGCCTCAGAGGTTTCTAAATCTTCCTCCTCTGTTTCGCTAATGGGAACAGGGTGGGGGGCTTTACGTTTAGGTTTGCCGGCTAAGGGTTTTGGAGCCGTTGTCTCCATCTGACTACGGGGTGTTTCGGACCTTTCTTTAAAGGATTTGAAAGCCTCCCTGAGCTCAGACAGTTCTTGTCTCAATTTCCGATTTTCTGATTCTAATGCCAATATTCGGGGATTTTACTCACGTTCCGGCTGTGCCCTACCATTAGTACTCCTAGACCTTGCCCTTGTCTGTTGTCCTGGTTTCCCAAGCCCTCCGTTCTTGACTCGATCGGCCCAGGTTGCTCTTGGGGTCGACTGTGAACGGGACCTCGATCTTGCCCCAGGTCCTCGGGGTTGCGGGTCGACACCAGAAGATTCTCCAGAGCTGGGTTGTCCTCTAGATCGAGAACGCCCCCTGGAGCGGGAGCGCCCTCGTGAGCTGGAGCGTCCTCTCGTGCGAGAGCGCATGTTGGCGTCATTTTCTTGCATGATTCCTTTGCGCTGGGAATCGTCGCTGTCTTCAATGTCGTCGGCCACCTGTGTATAGCGTGCTTGCTGTCGTTGGCGCCTTCGACGCCTTTGTCTCACAATATAAGGCATCTGGAATCTTCGACTGCATTTTCGGTCCCCAGTTGGGTGTGCGTCACCGCAAATAGCGCACTTGGAATCACAATGATGATCTTCAGGTGGGGAGGTGATTCCACAGCCCCTACACTTTCTAACACTTGCCGGATTGGGACACACGTCGAATCTATGTCCGATTTCACCACAGCCGTAGCACACATCTATCTGTCGTCGGTAGAGATAACAGGGCATGGGTATGTTACCACAAATAACGTGGTTTGGCACTCTTTGTCCTTCAAAACGTAGCACCACCGTTGTAGTTTGCTTGATCCGACGTACCTCGACGAGGCTCGGATTTTGGTGATTGACGAAAAGGGTTTTCAGTTCCGCGTCGCTGATGTCCAGGTCGATACCGCGAACAACACCCTTACATGTATCTTCTCCTGCTGCGGTGTAGGCCGCCACTTCGAAGGGTCCATCCCTCGTATGGATCTTGCGTACCTTAGCGTAAGCTCTCGCGTTTTCTTCCTGCGGAGTCGATACCACCAAAATGTTTTGACAGCCGTTCGGACAGTACGTGTCCTCCGTCGTGTCTTCCGGCGCTAAGGCTGCCTCCATGGCCAGCGCTCTGGAGAGATGTACCAGGCTGAACTTTTTAACATCGAGGCCGCCACGGGGGCGGATAATTATCTTGACGCGATCCCTCGGTAGCATCGGGATCCTAGAGGCGGTAGCGACGCGCTTAAGCACGTTCTGCGAGGTGGCCGTGCGGCGGCTACCTTTCCCGCCATGGTTGGTATCCTTTATAGCCACGGATTTTCCGCCAGCGGCTAATGCGCGTCTCCTTCGGCGAGTGATGGCTGTTATCCATCCGATATCTTCCTCCGAGGTGATCTCCATGCCTTCAACAGCTAAGCCGGAGGCCATGCCTACACTCCGTCTTGCGCGTGAGGCCTAGGCCTACAGCGCGAGTTAGGGGCTGGCACCTTTTCTACGTGGCACGCAGAAAACAGTTTGCAAAGAGGCGAAAAATGGACCCACCGGCAAAAAATGGGCATCCACGGAATCCTTGTGATACGACGCGTCGATCGACACCAGGTTCTCAGGAGTGGCACAAAAATTCGGCGCAAAAACATTGATCGAAGTGGGAGCCCATGTTCGCACGACCGCACTATTTGTTGTTGTTGTTGTTGTCCTGAGTGGCCGTGGCACATACCCACAGTGGGGGATTGGCCAAGAATCGGGCGGTTTAATTAGGTGCCTAAATAATAATGATAACAAGGGAGTTAACAATTTGGGCGTGTGAGTTTAAAAGTAAACGTTTTGTGTTTGGAGAAAAAGGAAATAATCAGATGAAAACCGGGTATAATATAATAATAATATTAACAATAATAGTTAATAAAAGATAAGAAATAAAAGAAAGCTATGGTTGGGAGGGAGAACGATCAATCTAACACGGAAATCGCTTGGTTTCAATTAGGTAATTTTGGATCGCCAAGCAAACATTTCTGTTGCTGAACCCAACAATGGAGGATCCAAAAGATAGGATCACAGGCACTGATAAAGTTAGACCAATAGAGCGAAGCGGGATTTCGAGTAGTCGTTTTCTTATAATAGAAAAACGTCTGCAAGACAACAAGAAATGGTCGATTGTCCCCGCTTCGCCACAGAATGAGCATAATGGTGAGGGGACCAGACCAGACCTGTGGAGGTAGAAGTTCAATGCAGGTATACGGCAGCGCAGCTTTGTGATGGACACTTCAATTTACCGTGTTCGGCAAAAATCTCTGTTCCAAGGGTGCAGGAGATGTCCGTAATCCACAGAGTTAGTAATTGCGGAGCCTGGTACTGACTGTATAATGATACTCCTGCGAAATCTAGCTGCAGTAACATAAGCAGTCAAAGGGCAGCAAGGAAGAATCGGGCCACTTATTGATGCCTTGGCTAGAGAGTCTGCAATTTCATTAATGATTAGTCCTTTATGGCCAGGCACCCAAATCAAACGCACGCTTCTCAAGTAACCAGGTACCAATGATTGAATGTCCTCATTACGCGAGAATCAGTAGAAGCAGTAAGGGATGAGCACAATGATAAAGAATCAGTGACTATCACGGCTGACGTAATTGATGGTCCTAATTTGCATAATGCCAGCACCACGGCCATGAATTCGGCTAAAAAAATCGGTATGAAATCTGGCAGCCGAAGAGAAAATGTCCAATCGAGAATCCGGGAAAATATTCCTACACCTGACTTTTCTTCACATTGTGAAGCATCTGTAGCAATTACAACGTTTGTATGAAGGTTTTTCAGGTGATCTTGTAATATACCGTCTAGAATACGGTGTGGAAGTAATTTTGCATTTCTTCCTCCTTGATTCTATGGCTTTATTTTTCAAAGCGAACTGCCTACATATTCTATCAAATTATTAAAAATACAGTTGGTACATTTTTGCCACTGTTGCTGGACGTGTGAAACACGTTACCAGCCCTCTGACAGAATGCGAAAATAGAAGCATGCACTGGAAAGCTACACTACAAGTTAAATTTACGTGACACTGAATGAGCATACAGTATGGTTACTGTATGCTTTAGCCCTGTGTCAAGTAAAAGTTAATTGTCAATTATTTATAGTGTATATATGCTTATTCTGAGCCATCAAACTGCACAATCAATGTTCCAAATTTACACATTGTTGGCTTTTGATTGCCCATGTGATTTGTTTCCTACTTACACTTGCAGTGATCCCATTGCTATAAGAAAAATGAGTTAGAAAAAGAAGTGCCGTGATAATCTTCCACATTTGCAGAGGCCAGGAGCAATGGCCAAAAGCGCGTGGTTGAAGCTACATAAATATACAGTATATACATAATATATACAAATATATACATAAAGGGGACGCCAAAGACTTGAAAAATTATAGACCGATCAGCGTACTGTCGGTTGCCTACAAATTATTTATTAAGGTAATCGCAAATAGAATCAGGAACACCTCAGACTTCCGTCAACTAAAGGACCAGGCAGGATTCCGTGAAGGCCACTCAACAACAGACCATATTCACACTATCAATCAAGTGATAGAGAAATGTGCAGAATATAACCAATCCTTGTATATAGCTTTCATTGATTACGAGAACGCGTTTGATTCAGCAGAAACCTGAGCAGTCATGCAGGCATTACGGAACCAGGATGTAGAAGAGCCGCATGTAAAAATACTGAAAGATATCTATAGCAGCTCCACAGCCACCGTAGTCCTCCATAAAGAAAGCAACAAAATCCCAATAAAGAAAGGCGTCAGGCAGGGAGATACGATCTCTCCAATGCTATTCACAGCGTGTTTACAGGAGGTATTCAGATACCTGGTTTGGGAAGAATTGGGGATAAGAGTTAGTGGAAAATACCTTTGCGACTTGAGATTCGCTGATGATATTGCCTTAATTAGCAACTCAGGGGACCAAGTGCAATGCATGCTCACTGACCTGGAGAGGCAAAGCAGAAGGGTGGGTCTAAAAATTAATCTGCAGAAAACTAAAGTTATGTTTAACAGTCTCGGAAGAGAACAGCAGTTTACGATAGGTAGCGAGGCACTGGAAGTGGTAAAGGAATACATTTACTTAGTGCAGGTAGTGACCATGGATCCGGATTATGAGACTGAAGTAATCAGAAGAATAAGAATGGGCTGGTGGGGCGCGTTTGGCAGGCATTCTCAGATCATGAACAGCAGGTTGCCATTATCCCTCAAAAGAAAAGTGTATAACAGCTGTGTCTTACCAGTACTCACCTGCGGGGCAGAAACCTGGAGGCTTACGAAAAGGGTTCTACTTAAATTGAGGACGACGCAACCAGCTATGGAAAGAAGAATGGTGGGTGTAACGTTAAGGGATAAGAAAAGAGCAGATTGAGTGATGGAACAAACGCGAGTTAATGACATCTTAGTTGAAATTAAGAAAAAGAAATGGGGGCATGGCCAGGACATGTAATGAGGAGGGAAGATACTCGTTGGTCATTAAGGATTACGGACTGGATTCCAAGAAAAGGGAAGCGTAGCATGGGGCGGGAGAAAGTTAGGTGGGCGGATGAGATTAAGAAGTTCGCAGGGACAACATTGCAAAAATTATCACAGGACCGGGGTAGTTGGAGAAGTATAGGAGAGGCCTTTGACCTACAATGGGCGTAACCAGGCTGATTATGATGATGGTGAAATATACAGTTTTCACACAGCTGAATTGTTCAGCAAGTAATAAAGAGGTGCGCTGTGCACCTCTGCATGACCAACGCACTCTGTCTACTTGAGACTGCACCGAGGCTGCTGCTTGGTATTGTTTGACAGTTCGGCTTTTGTTTTCTGCTATACAGAATTGTTTAGGTACTAGTAGCTTACTTTTGCGATGAAGTGGAAGCCCGCCGTGGTTGCTGAGTGGCTATGGTGTTGGGCTGCTGAGCACGAGGTCGCGGGATCGAATCCCGGCCGCGGCGGCCACATCTCGATGGGGGTGAAATGCGAAACACCCGTGTACTCAAATTTAGGTGCACGTTAAAGAACCCCAAGTGGTCCAAATTTCCGCAGTCCCTCACTACGGCGTGCCTCATAATCAGAAAGTGCTTTTGGCACGTAAAACCCCAGAATATATTTTTTTCATTGTAATAGAATGGAACTTGGAGCACTGGTCATCAGCATATACATAATGCGACTTCAGATATAACACAAAAGGAGGACTATGGATCTCTTAGAAAAAGAGCATATATATTACGATTATAATGTGAAGTGATGCCACAATTAAGCAGAAAGCAAGACATAGAAGTGGACGGCGCTTCCATGCCACCAAGGTTATTGGACTCCAGAAGTGCCTGCGACCCATTCAAACAAGGCTAAGCCGTGTTTCCTCGTGTGTTTGAACACAGCTCCACACGCTGTAGCGATTCCAGTATTGCTGCCGAGTCGTTTAGCTCACTGCACTTTGCTGTACCAGAAAATATAGAGAGAAAACTGCATCATGGTCTTGTCGCGAATGAGAATATAACCTGAAGTGGCCAGAAGCTATAGGCCAGAAGGCCAGAGGCCTTCTTCCGAGGCCAGAAGCTATAAAAAAATTTTGCGTTATATTCATGCAAATTGGTAAGTTGAATGAAATGTTTCACATGATAAATGTTCATGATGCACCAGTGGGCAGGGTTTTATAGACAAATCAAATACATTTAGTGCAAATATTACAATATCATGGTACGCAATGAGGTCATCTCTCAGAATATAAAAGGCGTTGCCTTAATATTGTCACGTGGTAGTGACGTTGAAGAACACAGTAGCAAATACTGTGAAAGACAAAATTAACTTTTATTGGGCGAACCTGTGCCCACAAAACAGGCTACACTTGTAGCACAACGATAGCGGCGAACACGGTCGGCAATCGTCGAAAATCTGATCTACGGGTCAAGCGCGTCGGCTTTTATACATCAATCGTCGAATGTTCCAGACTAATCGTTGGGACCCGCGTGCCTTCCACAAAGTTCTACACCATTCGCGTCAGGCGATGAAATCAGATAACGTAAGGTTCGGCGGCAACAGACAGCCGGGTAGAAGCATCGATAACTTTCCAGAAACTTCGGATACATGCAGGCGCGTCCCGCGCTGTGCGATAACATTTGTTAGGCGGCGAAACGTGGTCGCCCGATAAAGATAAGTACACGTGTCAATATTACAACAAAAGTGGACATTATTCAATCAGAGCCCTGTAAATTTTACTATGCAGGGGCACCAATTGGTTAAACAATAGTGATGGAATGTCTATGTATACAAGTATTACCCATGCATTTCTACTATTGTCCAAAAGAAACAAATTTCCACATCTATGTCTGCCTCATACAAGAGTAGAACTAAGCCACAAATTTTATATAGTCACCCTAACAGAAACACCTCTTTTGAACTTCACAGCAAATAGACTTCGGTTTATGCCAGCCTCCTACAATGCTGAACCTTGCTGCATGCTTTACAGAGAAGTTATAGAGGTATCATTTAACTCTAAAGCTATTCAGGACTGCAGCATTGTATAACACATCTACAAATGTCCCATTTCGTGAGTAACAGCTTAATTGATTTGCTTGCACAACTTAAGCGCAAATTAAAATTACTTCTCCCTGTTGAGAATGTTTGCCTGCTGGACCACAATCGAATGATATCAATATATTAACATATTAACTCAGAAAAACTAATTTGGCTAACATATTGTTACGCGAAGGACGAGTCAGCAAGGCGAGCAACAATTTACAGATCATATTTACAGCAGCGGTTGCAGCGCTGACCGGTTTACAGATTACATTTACAACAGCGGTTGCAGCGCAGACCGGTTAGATTCACAGCGCGAGTCCAGTTCCTTCTTCCTCCTCTTTTCTCGAGTGATGGCGCCCACGCGCCTCGCTCAAACAATCAAATACCACACGCGTGTAGCATAATCCCCAGCGGCAGAAACGACGTCCCGGAGCGTCTAAGTGTCATCACTGGGAGGGTGGTACTGCTTGAGTCGTGTAACGTGCACGATATCACTGGACTGGGAAGCAGAAGGGGCGTCAGGGGCGATCTCGTAGGAGACGGGAGTCACGGCACGAAGCACTCGGTATGGGCCTGTGTAACAAGACAGCAGTTTTTCTGACAGGCCGGCCGAGCGCGACGGAGACCATAGAAGCACCACCCAACCAGGCGGGAAGTGCCCGTCTCGGTGTCGCCGGTCGTGCAAACTCCTTCGACTCTCAGAAGGCGGTCATGGGCAACTTCCCTTGCGTGGGCACCGCGGGCGATGGCGTCAAGTGCATATTCACTGGTCGGTGCCGCGTGAACAGGGAGGGTTGTGTCGAGGGGCAGTGCTGGTTCTCGGCCGAACAGAAGGAAAAATGGGGAATAACCGGTGGTGTCGTGGCGCGAGAAACTATAAGCAAATGTGGCAAACGGTAGAGCGAGGTCCCAGTCAGTGTGGTCTGAAGAGACATGAAGAGACACTTTGTTTGCGGATGGTATGACGTGGATCGCTTGTGCCTCATGGCACAGGACTGCGGGATGTCCGCGATAACTTTTGACAGGAATGTCCGGCCACAGTCTGTGAGAAGTTGTCGCGGTGCTCCATGTAATAAAATCACGTCGCGTAGAAGAAAATCGGTGACATCTGTGGCGCAGCTTGTAGGAAGCGCTCGGGTGATGGCGTAGCGCGTGGCGTAATCCGTGGCCACAGCGATCTACCTGTTCCCAGAGGTAGAAAGAGGAAAAGGGCCAAGTAAGTCCAAACTAACTCGAAAGAAGGGTTCCGCGGTATGACAAGTGCTTGACGGTAACCAGCGCCACCGACACAATGTTACGCGAAGGACGAGTCAGTAAGACTAGCAACTATTTACAGATAATATTTATAACCGTATCCAGCTTTTCTGGACACGAGGGTTTAGTTCGTGTGAGTGCCACCACGTGGCGTACTGACCTTAAATTTTTCAAGCTTCCCGCGGTGACGCGTGATGACGTCAACAAAGCAAAAATAAAAGAATTATGAGCTATCCCTGCGCATTGAACTTCGCCACAATGCTTGTCCCGCCGGCGTTATCAATGTTCTTGATAAAATGTAGCCGCTCGTCACCTGGAAATGACTTATCATCCAAAGAGCGTTTAGTCGCGACGAGCGACAACTGATTCGGGGCTTTTGACACAGCTCTCTTTTTCTTTTCCTTTTTTTTATACTAAGGAGTAAATAAGCTAGGGTAATCATCGGAAGCACCCCGCAGCAGCCTTTCTTCAGTCGGCACACATTCTTAACGTTCGAACATCGCACAGCGTCTATGAGAGACGCCGTCGTGGACGGCTTTTGATTTTGACTTATCGATTTCGTTAATGTGCCGCCAATTATTTCCCTAGCGACAGTGCTATCCGCACTCATGGGCTTACAGCAGCAGCTGCAAATCGAGATGTGCATGGATACACGCACATCTGTATGCGCATCTGTATGCACATAGATGCACATCTGTATGTATCCATGCATCGATACACGGATATGTTGGCTTTGCACCTTAAGGCAAAAGGCACTACACAAGAATGGTACAAACTGTCTCGGTGTGGTCGTCCGTTAACATGCTATAGCCGAAGCTACTCACAATTTTACACCCCATTTACTGGCCACCGGGCCAGGTACACTTTTGGGCATTACACATACAGTACTTCCGGTTATTTGTGAAAGTACTGTCCTGTCACGGTTATCCACGTGCGTGAAATACCATTATTGAAGATTATTGTGCAGTAATATATGAGGGATTTGTCTGTTCTATATAATATAGCCGCAATGTAGACTAGCAGATATCGAACGCCAAAATGGCTACCCACATACTCAAAGACCCCGCGCACAACTCCTGACACTTACTTGCATTCAAGAGTTGTGCGATTCTTAAGGACATCCTTAAGGAATGGTACAAAATAAATTGTGGGGTTTTACGTGCCAAAACCACGATGTACGGGTGGCACGGCCTAGTCAGGCAAATGTTTGCCTTTAGCCGTGTCCCCTAAGACAATCTGTTCATTGTCTTAAATAAATCAATAAAGAAAGAAAGATCTGATGAGGCACGCGGTAGTGGGGGATTCCGTTATAACTTGGACCAGCTGGGCTTCTTTACCGTCCAACTAAATGTAAGCACACGGGTGTTTTCGCATTTCGCCCCCATCGAAATACGGCCACCGTCACTAGGATTGGATTTCGCGGCCTCGTGCTTAGCAGCCCAGCACTGCATCCACTCAGCGACCGCGGAGGGCAAGCGGTGCTGGCCGTTCGAGCAAGGCGACAGACGGCACGCGAGTCGATTTGCCTGCGTCGTCGTGGCGCGAGATGGCGGAGAATGACAGCGCAGAATGCATCGCATATGGTGTGGTGTAGTCCGCGGCCAGCACTTTATGCCCGAATGACCCTGTAACGACTGGCGACCAGGCATCTCGCTTATATGTGCAGTAAGTAGCCTGACAGTTGCCGGGCGCTGGCGTCGGCCAAAGGACCTACTTGACCGCTCTAAAACACTTGCCGACATTCTCGCCTTATTTCGCACCATCGGGTTCGGCTGAACTCCTTAAACAGCCAATTTATTTGTCCGGAATTATGGCTACCAAATTTATGTTTTTTATCTTTAAGTCATCTTTTATATTTAAGCTAGTACTGTCCTGAGATATCCAGCGGGTTCACCTTTCCCAAAATGCCTGCAGTTCTGTCGGCCTCTCTTCATATATTGGGGCATATTTAATGGACGTTGAAACCATAGCACGGCCCCCTGACCATGGTGCTCAAAAAGTAATTTTATTTTCCTGAGGTCTTGTGCAAGCTTCTGTCTTCTTGCCATTCATCAACTTCCTGATTTCTCTGTCACTTATACCTATCTTATCTGTCTTATATCTATGATGACTATGATCCCACAGAAGTTGGAAATGATGCAATGGCCATGGGATTGAAGCCGTTCTACCGTGGACACTACAGCCGCTTTCCTCACTGCGAATGAAAATATTATATTAATGAGCGCCTATTTTAGGCATATAAATTCCCAGCGTAAAAAATTATGCGGACTCCACGCACTGTGGGAATCGATGTAAGCGAAGCTTTTGTGTTGTTTGCTTTTATTGACGATAATTAGCGGTAATGATGACTGGCAATGTATAATTTCTTAAGTGTTTAGTGCAATACGAGAGTAGCGAGTTGATGGCAAATGTTACCTTGCGTGCACCCGTGCTTTTTGTCTGCGCAGTACACAACACACAGCGAGACGTGTTTGCTTGAGGCGTTGTTGTGCGCGATTGTTTATAAATTATCAGAGGGTTGAGCATTGTCGTTGCTTTACATGGCACATCGCATCGCGGCAGACGGGTTGACAGAACTATGAGGCTTTACGTGCTAAAACTATAATAAGGTAGTGGTGGACTCTGGTGTTCTTTAACGCGCACCTAAATCTAAATGCGCGACTGTTTTTGTGTTTCGCTCCTGTCGAAATCCAGCTACCGCGGTAGGGATCGAAACCACGACGTCGAGCGATGCCATAGCCGCACAACTACCGCGGCGGGCACAGAAGCGTTGATTTGACGTGCGACCGCTTCCTTACTGTTGCATAGACCCTACGGTGATTTCATGTGGCTTTGCATCTGCACGCCCTGCGTCCATAGTCCGCTTGACGAATTTGCATGGGGTTTGTTCTTGAAAATAGCCGGAACGTACAGTACCGTACCTTGCATTTGGCCCGCAACTGTTGTCGTGTCTATAGTAGTAGCGTTTCCTTATCTTCATTTCCTTAACGTAAACTTCTCCCTGTCACGACCTTCCCTCCTGTTTGGGAACTGCGAGGGAAGAGCGGCAAGGCTATTATTCACTCCTTTCGCGATTGCGCCGGTTTTACCCATTCTCTGCCTCATCTCCTTGCTCACTGTCTACCATTCTATTTACCTCTCCTTAGGGCTTGCACGTGAGTAGACCGGTAAGCTCTGCAGTTTCTGCAATGCTTTTGCGGGGGGTCACAGGTAATTACAGCTATAAAGAGGCTAATCTAACGACACCCAGAGAGCCCCAGGGAGCACTGTGAACATGTGACGCAATGACAGACGCGAATGGTCTATCCAGTTTACTACAGACCAACAAGAATTTTCTTTCAGTATGTTCATTATTTGCGTCATCCAGTGGTTGAATGTGGAGGCAGTTCCTTTATACTGCATTGTAATAATAAGTGAACTTGTTTTCGAATTATATTCTTTTATAATGTTGTATTCTTGCTATCATTGTCGTGCGTAATCTACACATAGTGCTCTGGCACCCTCTAATGCTTTCACCTTTTGCTTAATTACGCCCACCATTGTTATGCAAATAAACATAGATTGGACTCATTTTTCTCAGAGATAAACGCTGAATAAAACGCTGACATCATGCTGAACAAAATCAACAAGGGCCATAGTACTCGATTTTCTGATGCCCCTGTTCGGAAGCTCTTCTTTCTTTTTTTTAGGATGTGATCTTGTATCGCAGAAGCGTCCCTCGGACGTCTCTGATGTGCTCGTTTTCATTCTCAAGCACCCAGTGCAAACTGTCATCGCCGTAACTCCACGATGTCCCAGTGGCAGGCAACCACGGCGTGTCGCGCAAGTATGACCACACTGATTCGTTTGGATTGGCATATTCTATTTAGCTTGAAAAGCCCGTCCATCTAACCTGATTGTCTTCTTCAATCTTCAATCAATTTTCAACTCACTCGGACCTATTCCTCTCGTAGTTTTCGCCAAGTGTGTGTCTATCACTGTGGTTACCAAATACGCCCAACGGTATGCTACCACTCAAGCCTTTCTGGCAACCTGAGCAACTGAAGTCGCAGGCTTTATTCAACACGGAGTTGACCTTCAATATGGCTATCCTAAACTACTTTTCGTGGGCTTCGCTCACCGCTTTCTCTTCAGTGTCATTCCTTACACTACTCGCTCGTGCTACACACAACACAAACACGCAATGCCCTTAATGAAGTATCGCTTACACGCCAGTTGACATGCTGTTGACCTACATCCCTCTAATTACTTATAATAACCGGGATAGGAGCGCTACCCTGTCCTTGGTGACATTATCTGTCTACAACCTCGCTCAGGAACAGTGCTCGTTATTCTTCACGTTCTTTTTGTCGATAGGAGCATACTGTATTTCCTCTGAATATACTCCTCGGCTTTAGATGCGACTTTGCACGTCCGCTTATTCTGTTACGTTGACGGCGACCGTTGTCGTCAGGCCGCCGCCTCATTCTGAGCTTCGTCGTCACCAGAGAGCACAGAAAGGTCTTTTCACAAACAAGCCACGTGATTCGAGCCCCTGTATCCGCAGCGTTCTACATTTGGAGCTGGGCAGACTAACCACTACGCTACCGCCTTCCCCCGCCACCTTCGATTTATCGAAGGTGGTGGATTTATCGAAGGCCTTCCCACTTCTCGTTTTCGTTACTGACGCAGGCAGAATAGACGCAGAAACGAAAAAAAAGTGAAGATTGCTTGAGCCGTTAGCTAACACATGGCTAGCTTTGACAGGCTACTCTCATCGGAGCGCATGTGGACTTGCGGCTGCGTGCAGATCATCGCCTTAGCTTTATTTAAAATTTTTTTCATTGAGTCTTTCCGGTTAAAACTGAAATGCTGGAGAAAAATGAGACATACTGTTGTATTAAAGCGTACGCCTTTAGTGGCTCATGCGTGTCTGGGCGCACTCCGTGGTGGACGCAGGAAAGCGGTGATCACCTGTGAGGGCAGCAAGGAGAGGAGGTGCCATGCCAGTAGCGCTGGGCGAGTGGGCGCGTGAGAGAGCTTGGACATGCGCGTGGGGGTGCGCGCACATTGGCGACAAACCTCGCAGCCATATGGCTGTGATTGCATCCCATCTCCCGGCTACGGCAGCGTCCGTTCGCAGAACAGTTCAGACAACAGGAACAGAGGCAGTCAGAGATAGGTGCCCATGGATATTTTTGCTTATTTTCTAGGTTTAAATCAAAAACGCTTATTCCAAACTTTACAGCAGCAACAGCTTCATTATCAGCGACTTGACCACTCATTTAATCAAATAGCGATTTTTTAAGAAATGGCATAAAGATACTATATTTCGAGGTCTTGTCGCTGCCAATACGCGTCGGCACCACATATCGACGAAAGGGCATCACACTGGCGATGCACGCAGCTGCTTACTGAATGATGAAAACAGAAAATATGACTGTTTTTCAGTTCTCGCAACTTATGCTACACAATGCAAGGGCCACCATGACACATTTTTTTTCTACAACAGGGACGCACAACGGCGGACTGATATTTATTGATCGTATACTTCTTGACTACTTTTTAAATACTTCTTAAAGGGGTGAATTTTAGTTTTCATTGTGGAACCTCAAGTGCAGGGAGCGCCGCGCGTACAACGCGGCCAGATATATGCTGGAGCCGCGCTCTTTCTTCTAGCAATATGGCCGCCGGAGGCTTCACGCACTCCCGTAAGCGGCGGCTGGGACTGGCACTCCAGATGTTTAAGCATATAACCTCCTTGGATAGAAACGACAGCATTGTTGCTAATATATTGTTGGCTTGGATATGTTTGGCATGAGGCCCGAGACGGCACCCTGTCTTCTAACGCGCT
The DNA here is from genome assembly GCF_050947875.1 of Dermacentor variabilis. NCBI lineage: Eukaryota > Metazoa > Arthropoda > Arachnida > Ixodida > Ixodidae > Dermacentor > Dermacentor variabilis. The sequence goes on from NC_134573.1 coordinate 194,417,203, forward strand.
CTTATGTTTGCGTTCGCGTCTTTGGGCCACCGGTGTTACGGTTGGCGTGTTGCACCACGTGCGGAAAGGAATTTCACCCGACCTTCTCTCGCCATGCCTCGTCGAAATGAGGCGTGACTGCTCCTGCTGTGGTTTGCATCCAGCACCACGTGCAGAAAGGAATTTCTCTCACCCGACCTTCACAGACCAGGCCTCGTCGAAACGAAGCGTGAATTCCTAATTCGCCATTACCATTTCGAGTGTCTGCCGGTCTGGTGGAAGCCCCGCAGTGTTTACAGGCCTCTTTTGTGTGTGTGTGTGTGTGTGTGTGTGTGTGTGTGTGCGTGCGACTTTAGAGGGACCCTTTCCTCGAACGGTCAAACTCTACAGGAGAACTTCCACGAACCAGCAACGCTCAAAAGAGACGGGCGAACGCCTACAATTGAAGGAGGCAGGACGCCTTCCTCCTTGCAGCAGGCTTTCTATGCCGGTCACGTGACGTCGACGGAAGCAAGATCCCTGCCACAATTCTAGAGAGCCTATTTAAGGGGCTCCGAAATGTACTTTTTAGATCACTTCATTCTCTTCTCTTCATTTTTCATCAACCTTTGAATAAACTATGCAAGTTTCGCGCTAGAAATCGTCTCGCTCTAGCTTGGTCGCCATGGTCTACCGGATGCCTGCATCCCGTCGACAACGCTACGCTACCCAATAAGTAACGTCGGTCGAGCTTCGATAAGCAGGCGCCGCTACAACTCGGCAGCAGTACGATACGCTACCCTGGAGTATACGCAACAAACTGACTGGCAGCGATTGGGATACGCAACCCTGGAGACGCCAACTTGGACGACAACTACGAGATCATAGCCTCTTCGTCCTGGTGACAACGTTCGGAAGGAAAGTGTCAGGATTCATGACTGCATATGGTGAGTGCAAGGCTTTTCGTCACTAAGATATCACTTGGCTTTACGTATTTTTTGGAAAGTACAGTGCAGTGATTTTTTTCTTTAACCGTTGACGGAAGTTTTGAGTATGTCAAGGTTGTTATAGAGTGAAGAGTCAGCAGCACTAAGGGCAGCCATGAACTTGAAGGCACTAAAGATGCCGGAATTGTTGAGATTGGCCAAAGAGTTGGGCCTCCAAATTGCCGAATCAAAGAGAAAGCCGGAGATCATTGAGGCGATCGAAGCGATCGGGGCCGATGACGATGAACTGACGGAATGCCTAGAGAGCATTGCAGAGGAAGAGCGTAAGCGCCTACAGGAAAAAGAAGAGCGTAAGCGCCTAGAGGAAAAGGGAGAGCGCGTTGCACGCGACGCATTCGAAATGAAGCGCATAGAGATTGAGCTGCTGAAAGCTGAAAATACTGGAAGACCTAGCCCAGAGGCACGTGAAAGCGAGTGCAGAATGACAGACTTGATGGCACCCTACGCAGTAGGAGGGGACATAGGTCTTTTTCTAGTACGGTTTGAGCGCACGTGTGAGAAGGCAAAATTCGCGAGAAACACGTGGCCGACGCTTGCTTACGTTACTGTCACGTGAGCTAGCTGATACCATTGCCCGCATGGGGAAAGAAGAAGCAGAGGACTTCGATGAAGTCAAAGCAAATCTGCTTAAAAATTGCAGATTATCAGCGGAAGCATTCTGGCGAAAATTCAGGGAAGTCGAGAAGACCAAAAGCGAGCCATACTCAGATTTTGCATACACCTTGGAGGTAAACCTGAAGGAATGGCTCAGAGAAGAGGGTGCACTCGGCAGCGCCGAAAAGACAATGCAGTGCGTTGCCTTAGAACAGTTCTACCGCCGGCTGCCAGTAAACATCAAGCATTGGGTTCAGGATAGGCCAGGCGTAGACACTATCACGAGAGTGGCTAATCTCGCTGAGGAGTACGTAACCCGCCGTGCGTTCGAAGGCAACGAAGCTCCTAACAAGGTGATGAATAAATACAGACCCGACAAGCCAAATCGATGGTCAAAGTCGAGTCAGTATAAAACAATGGAAAGGTCAGATTCGGTGAAAACTAGTGACGAGGACAGCGAGGGAGAGAAGAAACCACCCGAACGGAGTGCAGAAAGGCGGAAGGAAAAAACTTTTGAGGCAAAGAAACCAGTTGTTTGCTACAACTGCGAGCAAACGGGGCATATCTCCGTGGGGTGCAGAAATCCCAAAGTAGTATTGATGTCACTAAATAGGAACGTAGAAAATCTGAACTTGCTAGAACCATACATTCGAGACCTCGTGGTAAACGGCAAACTGTGTAAAGTGCTTCGCGACTCGGCAGCCACAATGGACGTGGTGCATCCGTCGTACGTAGAGGAAGGCCAGTTCACGGGAGAATGTGCTTGGATAAGGCAAGCCGTGGAAACCTCCAGTGTTTGTCTCCCTGTGGCCAAGGTTCGTATCGAAGGCCCTTTTGGAGTACTAGACACTGAAGCTGCCGTCTCGGCACATATCTCCCGCCTCAGTATCCATATTTGTTTTCTAACAAATCTGAGGATTTGCTGCGACGCAAGGGGATCGGGTTTAGCGAAGGGATAGTGCAAGCCTTAACTCGTTCCAAGGCAAGGGAGCTCGTGGCCAAGGCAGTGTACGAATGTCCAGTGGTGGAGGACACCGGTTTGACGGAGGATTCATCAACCAGCACCAAACAGGACAGCCCTATAGGGGATAATGCGGAAAGTACACCAGCTAATGAAGAGGTCAGGAAAGCAGCAGAGCCTGAAATGTCTCGCGCGGAAGAATGCAGACCAAGGTTATTGAATGTACGCCAAGCCACATTGATTGCTGAGCAGGAAGAGGATACCACCCTGCGTAACCTAAGGCCGGACGCTAAAGAAGGTGTGGCCAAACAGAACGTGAATTTCCTCAAGAGGGCAGGCGTCCTCTATAGAAGGTACACCAATCGAAAGGGAGTGCAATTCGACCAACTCGTGGTGCCGCATTCCTATCGTGAGCAGCTCCTGCATCTGGTTCACGGGGGCTTTTGGACAGGGAATCTGGGCATTCGCAAAACAAAGGACCGCTTACTGCAGGAATTTTACTGACCCGGCTGCTTTCGAGAAGTAGCAGCTTTTGTAAGAAGCTGCGACACATGTCAACACATAGGCAAGCCCGGAGATAAGGCTAAAGCGCCAATGAGACTTGTTCCCATTATAACGGAGCCATTTCGCAGGCTCATAATAGACACAGTGGGAACTTCAGAAGAACTTCACTTTGGCCTAGTTGGTATTTACTGTATATCATATTGACCACAAGTAAGACGGGGACAGAGGGAGAGAACACATAAACAGCACGGTGCCTAAATGATCGAGCCAGGGAATATGAACAAAAGTTAACGAAAGATGAATTGGCGCGCTTACCTGCGCACTGCAATGCCAGTCGCTTTGTACCTCTTTTTGAGGAGATAAAGATTCTGGGGAGAAGTCATGACCAGACTGCACGTGAACTGATGAAGGCTTATCACATAAAAAAGAAAGGCCAAGACTGTGTTAGCGATACCTCCATTAGGTTGTTTCAATCAGAAATAGATTTTTTTGATAATTGGTTGCCACGCTAAGCTGATGTGTATTCTTGTTTGCTGCGATCTGCGCATGTTCTATTTGCCTATATATGCCCACGGGCTGCTGTGAATAAAACAGTTGAAAGTTACCGCCCGTGCTGTTTATGTGTTCTCTCCCTCTTTCCCCGTCTTATTTGCGGTCAATATAATATAGAGTGGGAGCACTTCCTGCAACGCAGTCTGTCTATCGACATATTCTTACTGCACTATGCCCCGCAACGAAATTTCCCGAGGCAGTGCCCCTCAAAGAACTAAGCTCGGTGGACGTCGTCAACGCGCTTTTGTCTATCTTCGCGCGAGTAGGGTTTTCCGCAGAAATCCAATCAGATCAAGGATCAATCTTTACGAGCGCGCTGGCCTCAGCGTTTCTGGAAAGGTGCGGTATTAAAATTATTCATAGCTCAGTGTACCACCCGCAGTCAAACGCGGTACAGAAAGTCCACTCAGTCATGAAACGGTTTTTGCGAGCCCTTTGTTACGAGCACAAAGCCGATTGGGAGAGTTGCTTGCGTGCAGCAATGTTCGCGCTTCGAACTGCACCGCACGAATCAACAGGTTTTTCACCTTCAGAGGTCGTTTACGGACGCTGCGTTCGCTCCCCTCTTCGCATTGTTCGAGAAGCCTGGGAAGGCCGTGCAGACGACCCTTCGGTTGTGGCATACGTGCTAGAGCTGCTGGACCGTCTGCACGCTTCTCAGGAATTAGCAGGGCAGGAAATGCATAAGACACAAAGCAAGGCTAAGCGTTACTATGACAGGACGGCTCGCACGCGACGCTTTGAAGTTGGGGAAAAGGTAATGCTCCTGAAACCCTCCTTGAAACACAAACTAGAGGTTCAATGGGAAGGACCGGTTGACATAATTCAGAAATTATCTGAAACAAACTACGTAATCACGGTACCGGGAAAACGAAGGACACCCCCTCCCCCCAAGTGTACCATAGCGATCTACTTAAACCCTACCGGCAGAGGGAAGCCATTGTGAACATGTCCTTCAACCAACCTGAGGAGATGCCTGTCGACTTTACAGAGTTAACAGCAGTGACGGAGGCAAAAGACATTCACGAGACCATTGACAAGTTAGTAGAACAGGCGGAGTTGGATTGCAATCAAAGGGCCGAGCTGAGGGAACTCATGTGTGAATTTAAAGACGTATCTTCAGCCACACCAGGCAGGACCACTGTGATCGTTCACGATATCGAGTTAACCTCGTCGGACCCAGTTCGTTCGAAAGCTTATCGCGTTTGGCCTCGTCAACGTGAAGTCATGGCCGCTGAAATAAACAAAATGTTAGAGCTAGGTGTAATCGAGCCAGGAGAGAGTAATTATACCTCGCCTCTTGGTTGAGGTCCCAGGAAAAGAGCCGCGGCCATGTATCGACTACCGCAGGCTCAATTTAATCACGAAGGACCAGACTTATCCAACACCTCATATCGAGGAAAGGCTTGAGAAAGTGAGCAGTGTTAATTTCATTTCTACGCTCGATTTAGTCAGAGGGTATTGGCAGGTTCCGTTGACCGAGAGGGCAAGCAGGCTTGCAGCGTTTATTTCCCCGATGGGAACCTTTCGTCCGAAAGTCCTGAGCTTTGGATTGAAGAATGCGCCATATTGCTTCTCTAGCCTTATGGACCAGGTGCTACGAGGAATGGAGGACTTTGCACTTCCGTATCTTGATGACATAGCAATCTTTTCTTCGTCATGGGCGGACCATATGAAGCACCGGCGAACCGTGCTGTGTCGTCTACGAGAGGCCAACTTAACTGTTAAGGCTCCCAAATGCTAATTAGGGCACGTGGAGGTAGCTTATCTAGGTCATGTAATAGGGCAAGGTCATCGCCGGCCTTCTGAGGTTAAACTGACCGCAATAGACAACTTACCGCAACCACGCACCAAGGGTGACATCAGATCATTCCTTGGCTTGGCGGGTTATTACCAAAGATATATCCCGCGGTATTCCGAGATTGCCAGTTCTTTAACGGATGCTCTCAGAAAAAGAGAGCCACAAACGGTAAAGTGGGATGACGCAAAAGAAAATGCTTTTAGTATGCTGTTGAAAACACTAACGAGTCAGCCATTGTTGAAAGCGCCCGACTACTCTAAGCTATTCATTCTTGAGTCTGATGCCAGCGACAGGGGTATGGGGGTGGTGCTCTGTCAAAAGAGAGATGACGAGAACGAACACCCTGTACTGTAGGCCAGTAGAAAGCTTTCAGTTCGTGAGGGAGCATACAGTGCATCAGAAAAGGAATGCGCCTGCCTATATAGTATGGGTGGTGCAGAAGCTAGCTTGCTATATCGCTGGTTCAAGGTTCAACATAGAGACTGACCACTGTCCCCTCACATGGCTGCTGTCCATGTCTACGAAAAACGGTCGTCTTTTGCGATGGAGCTTGGCTCTTCAACAGTACAGCTTCGATATTCGCTATAAGAAGGGTAAGCTTAACGGCAATGCCGACGGCTTGAGTCGTTGCCGCTAGAGTAACGAAAGCCTCAAGCTCATCCGGGTTTTAGCCACATCTTAACGCTTTCAAGAAATGGCTGTTTTTAGTGTTCAGTGGGGGAGGACGCACGAAGGAATGGGAAAGGTGTAGCGGGTTTTCTTTTTTGTTTAAAGCCTGGTGTATCTTGGAGGAGCGTGGCCTTGTGCTCGCTGCTTCGTGTTTGTGGGTCCGGCACTGTTCTGGGGTGATTGCTTGCCCACGCAGGAGACGACAAGTTGCGAGACCTGCGTGCAAGACCAATTTCACCGGACCGGACCAGGGAGAAAAGTCACAAGAGCGCCACGGGGACTGATGACAACTCCCAGGAATCTACCAGCTACGAACTAAGGGTTCGTCACCTCTAAGAGGAATTCCGCTATTGAAACGCGGATCCCTCGCACAGCGGCTGCTGGCCCCTACGCGTCGGGATCTTCCTCCCCCGCCGGAAATGCTGTTATGGTTGGCGTCTGGCACCAAGTGCGGAAAGGAATTTCACCCGACCTTCTCTCGCCATGCCTCGTCGAAATGAGGCGTGGCTGCTCCTGCTGCGGCTGGCATCCAGCACCACGTGCAGAAAGGAATTTCTCTCACCCGACCTTCAGACACCAGGCCTCGTCGAAAGGAAGCGTGACTTCCTAATTTTCCATGACCATTTCGAGTGTCTGCCGGTCTGGCGGAAGCCCCGCAGTGTTTACAGGCCTCTTTTGTGCGTGTGTGTGTGTGTGTGTACGAGTTTAGAGGGATCCTTTCCTCGAACGGTCAAGCTCTACAGGAGAACTTCCACGAACCAGCAACGCGCAAAAGAGACGGGCGAGCGTCTACAATTCCAGGAGACGCGACGCCCTCCTCCTTGCAGCAGGCTTTGTATGCCGGTCACGTGACGTCGACGGAAGCAAGATCCCTCTTACGATTGTAGAGAGCCTATGTAAAGGGCTCCGAAATGTACTTTTTAGATCACTTCATTCTCTTCTCTTCATTTTCACCAACCTTTGAATAAACCGTGCAAGTTTAGCACTAGAAATCGTCTCGCCCTTGCTTGGTCGCCCTGGTCTACTGGATGCCTGCAGCCCGCCGACAACGCCACGCTACCCAATAAGTAACGTCGGTCGAGCTTCGATAGGCAGGCGCCGCTACAACTCGGCAGCAGTGCGATACGCTAACCCTGGAGTACGCAACACCGGGCACAGCGGGCCAGCGTAGACGCCAATGCGCATGTTGTACCACGCATGCGCACTAACGTCTACTAGCCCACTGGGCATGCTGGTCTGCTGGCTCGCTGAGCTATAACTCTCTTTTGTCTTGAAGGGACGCGCACCGAACATACTGCAAATGTGCTTGCGTTGAGCGGATGTAAGGCGAGAAACACTGTTCTAAACTGTCTGTTCTCTAACCTGCGCAGTAAACCGATGTTTATAGTATTCCCGCAAACGCAAGGGTCACGAGTATGGCAGTCGTAACCGCAAGAGTCACAGTATGGTCGTAAGTTGTCGCGACAGCACAGCTGTAGTTCACAGAGCCTGTCACTAAGGGATACGCGGCGAGATATGGCCGATGAATAAATAATTGCCAAGATTTGTATTTTGTAAAGGTTAATTACCAAGAACGGCGGGTGCTGATACTACCGCAAAGGACGCATGCTGGGCGGCGACTCTAATCATTTGCTCGCTGCATCACACACCTACGCTGAAATTAAAATGGCTTCAGAAATTCCCACTTATATTCTCTCGACCCTTAACTGCGACTTCTCCTGCCACCTGGACTCCACTTTTTTTTTTCTCGTTTTGTGCCTCACTCCTTTCCCAATGTACAGAGACGTGCTCCCACCGACGTTCGGTCCTCCTTTTTTTAATGAATTCATTCACTGATTTATTCAATCCTAAATTGCTGCAGAAGATAGCGTATCTTCATCTCCATAATGATCCTTTCTCGCACCTAGAATCTGCCATCGCAAAACAGTGCTGTTTTGTTCCATATGGCTGGGCGTCGCATATACAGTTTTCTAGGAATGTCCAGCAGCGCGCATGCAATTTTCGGTGGGTGACGAGAACGTATAGAGCACCTTCTCTGCCACTTCCACACTCAGCGTTCTGCTCCGTGAGCAACTATCACCCGATTCGAAGGCAGACCACTATCAGAGAAAAATATCCTGCGAACTTGGTCGAAGCGTTATTCGATTCACAAGGCCACAAAAGACCAACTGTGCTTCTTGAAAGTGCCTGCACTATGTTTACTGCAGGGTTCACTCTCGCTGCTTCTTCATTCTTTTGCCTTATCTCTCTGTTTATATTTTAATAACGTAGCATTACGATTCTAACAGAGGAAAAAAAAGTGTAAGCGTGTGAAGTTTGGCAAGCTGGTCACGTGAGAGAGGTAGAGAGGAGATGGAACCGCTTAGAAAATTGTATGTATGTATGTATGTATGTATGTATGTATGTATGTATGTATGTATGTATGTATGTATGTATGTATGTATGTATGTATGTATGTATGTATGTATGTATGTATGTATGTATGTATGTATGTATGTATGTATGTATGTATGTATGTATGTATGTATGTATGTATGTATGTATGTATGTATGTATGTATGTATGTATGTATGTATGTATGTATGTATGTATGTATGTATGTATGTATGTATGTATGTATGTATGTATGTATGTATGTATGTATGTATGTATGTATATGCGTGGTGGCATGCTCCAGATCCCACTGTCGGTTACACTTCGCTCCTAGAAGAGACAGGACGTGTGTTGAGTGAGGCACTGAACAACACTGCAGTTCAGCAAACTTGGCATAAATCATGCATCGCGGACCTCACAGAGGTGCGACGCAATGCTTACCTCATCCACCGCTAAATGACCATTCATATTTTTTCCTCTCCATATGTACGGTGGACAAAAGGGCATGTCCATGGTTAAACTCCTTGCCTTTCCCACTTCCATTATCTGCCCTATTCTTTAGTATGTTGCACATTTTTTTTTTGTCGGTGGCCTGCCTCATCTCTCACAGTACGAAGCACAAAATGAAAGAAACCTAGCTGTAACAGTCAAGGGCAGCTTCCTTTTTGGATTCCTGATGCGTCGATTTAAAAGATACATTTCATATCCAAGCCTAAATGACAGCGATACAGGTGAGGCGAGTTACGGTAGCTCGCGGGTTTGGACTAACGAAGCTACTCACGCAGAACTTCTGTCTTTTGAATGGTTGTGAACCGGAGTGAAAGGTAGGAGGGTAACACGCCTTCCCGAAATGAAAAAATTAGGAATGACCCTTTGTTCAAAGCTTGGACGTACGTCAAGGACCCACAATACGAAACAGCTTCAAGTGGGTATCAGCTTACAAAGGAGGAACTCAGATGAAACGTTTTCAAGTGGATAGGCTTTTAATTATCCTATGGCTATTTTTATTAAAATTTCCTTCCTTGCCATCAGGCAAAAGCATACTAATAAGCATGTAAATTTTCTTTATTCTTGAGACCTTCTGTGAGGGTACATGTTGCTGTCATTTACAACTTCTTAGATTAAAAAGTCAGTTGTGAATAATGAATTATTTGTATAAATGAGTAAACGCACACGCAACAAAAATCCTAGCCCATTTCTTAGTATTCATTCAATGAATATGTAGAACGTCTACACTGTCAAGTTCCAGTGACGTGAAGAACAAGGCTGTTCCAAAAGAGTGAGTCACGAATATAACTCATTATAAGGCGAGCTTGCGCTGTAAAAGATAATAACAATCAAAGCACAATGAAGGCGCGTAAAATAGTGCTTCCTCTGAGTCCGATCTACGAATCAAGGCTCACCACGAATCAATCTATGAATCAATCGGTTCATCAGATTGGAATGGTCGTACATTGCAGCGCAATCGCGGGCGCTGAAATGTAATCAAGAATTTATACGCCAGTATTCGATTCACCCGCGCAATCTGGTTAGATAACTCTCTTTCGCTATTGATCCCGTGACGACATTCTGGATACTTGAAATACATGCAGGCGCGTCTTGTGCTAAGCAATAACTTTGGAACCGTGGTGAGACGGTAAAGAAAGCTCACCCGTAAAAAAAGATAATAATGTACTGTTGCTTCAAATATTAGCTGAAATATATTGCGCGTGGTAAAAGGGGCCCGCAAGACTGCACAGCGGCGCAGACATACAAAAAATTCCAGAGCTAAACACTTTCAGATTACTGGTAGTTATTAAACCAGTATTTCGCGTGTCAATGAAGCCCTGTAGTGTAGGGGCCAGTTCCATCACGGACACTGTGTCGGAGCTCATATTTCACGTTACTCTACATATGTCAGCAATAAATGTCACAAAATCACGGTATTTACTTTTTTAGGTCTTAACATTAGACAGCCGAATTATATGCCTCGATCACTCATGCTACATCGGTAACAAAGCACTGAATAATAATAATATTTGGGGTTTTATGTGCCAAAACCACTTTCTGATTATGAGGCACGCCGTAGTGGAGGACTCCGGAAATTTTGACCACCTGGGGTTCTTTAACGTGCACCTAAATCTAAGCACAGGGGTGTTTTCGCATTTCGTCCCCATCGAAATGCGGCCGCCGTGGCCGGGATTCGATCCCGCGACCTCGTGCTCAGCAGCCCAACACCACAGCCACTGAGCAACCACGGCGGGTAAAAGCACTGAAGAATACATGCACGCAATGCTTTCCCCTGCAGGCCGCTGTTTTAACCGTTAAGGGCCCCGTGTCTCAGAACATATCGTGTCGGCGTCGGTAGCGTTGTCAGTGAGCAAACATTTTTGTACATATTTCGGCATATGTATATGCCATGCCTTGCTGGATTGACAGCGCATACCTATTATGTTAAATCATCGAAAACTGAGAAAACGGGCTGTGTTTTCTGACTCAAAACCGGCATACAGTGCACGCACTCAGTTCTCCGACGCGGTTGTCGTGAGCAGCTGACATACGAAATCGTGAAACTTCACCATCACGTCCAACAAAAAGGTCACGAGGTTGTCTTTCAATGGGTACCTGGCCATTATGGAATCAATGGCAATGATTCCACCGATAACGCTGCTCGCACATCACTTCAAGAAGAGCACATCGTTCCAATTCAGCGTTCGAGGACAGACGCCGCAAGGCAGCTTCGACATCTGGCACGCAGTCTCTCAAGACTTACACGACTGAATCGATTGAACCCCTCACTGCAACTCCGACCTCCATTCGGACTTCCTCAACGTGAAGCTTTGCTTCTCTGTCGCCTTTCGTTAGGAGTTGCCTTCACAAAGGCATACTCTACATTAATTTGAGTGACCGACAGTGCAGCATACGTGGTCTGCGGCAGCGAAGAAAATATCGACGATCTGCTGTGCTACTGTCCACGATATGCCTCAGAAAGACAAGAACTTGTTAACGCTCCCCAAAAACTGGACAATCGGCCGCTTTCCGTGCAGGTGCTGCTGGAACACCGCCCCCATCGCTCATCGGCCCATAAAGCGGTGAAGGCGCTTTTGTGCTTCTTGAGGACGACGGGCTTGTGTGAACTACTGTGGCTATAAGTACAATTACTATTAGATCACACGCATCAGCGAACTCACCGCTAATTTCCTTCTTTCCTTCACTCCTCTCGCTCCCTTGTATCTTTGTTTTTCGCTTTTCGATCCCCCGGTGTAGGGTAGCCAAACGAACATTATTCTGGTTAACCTCCCTGCCTTCTGCTTCTATTTTTCCTTCCTTCCTTCCTTCCTTCTCTTCTTCTAAAACAGAAATATTAAAAGCGCTAAACAACGTGAGAAACCTGAAAATGATCCAATTTTACTGGCGCGGCTGTGCACTACCTCCGAGATCGGCTCAGGCAAGAGGCCGCGTTTCTACCAGAACACTCGCCTTCGTGCGTAACGTTCGCCGCCAGCGTTTTCCGGTAAACATTACAGTTACATAAGCTGCAGTTGCCGGGAAGCGTGAGAAGCAGTCGGGGATCTTTGAATGCTATAGCGCTCCACTCTTAAAGGCAAAGCTTAAGCGTCCCCCGACTTTTTATTCCCAATGACACCAGGAAATAGAGCCTGATGCCAGAAACGATCAGAAATGTAATCGGAAGCGCACAAAATGTTCTCGCACATCTGCTGTGATGTACCTAGCACTCAGGAGCTTCTTGTATAATGTAGAATAATCCATTGTAAAGGCAGAAGTGCACGGCTGGGCACGTGCGTTTAAGCTCATGAACTTGATTTGCGCCAAGAAAACCTGCCCATGCTTTCACACTCTAAAACTGGTATAGCGCAACATAGAAAGGAAGAAACAAGCCGAGCCGGCCAAATACAGAAACAGAGCGCTGACTTCCAAGTGTTTCTTCCTTTCTAAGTTGCGCTGTAACAGTTCTAGAATGCAGTACCAACTCGCCTAATTCTCCACCCTAGTGAACATGCTTTCACACTTGCTTTATAGGAAGCCTACTGCACTATCAATATGCCGACTGTTTTTAACTGCACCAAATAAAAATACTAACCAATATAAGTTTTGGTGAGACCATTTTATCCTTCGAGTGTTCATATTGGTAACCTCTAGATACGGATAAGTTGAGACGTGGTGTGCGTAATTAACGAAGGTATACGTTAATTATATTTTCAAGTATTGATCTTAAATGGCTAAAAAAGATGAGTATAGTTTGGAGCCCGTCCTCGAAATTATCTAGCCGAGCGAAGACATTTTGATTAAACATGCTTCTGTAAGAGCTATACCAATAAATACTTTCCAATGTAAAACGCAAACACGTTTTTCTTAGATAACCCCTGGACCGATTTTAATGAATTTCGTTGCATTTGAGAGAGAAAGTTAAATTATAGTGACTGGTGGAAGTGGAATTCCGATTTAGGGCCTGAATTTTATGAAAAAGACTCTCAAAACGTCGAAACTTTGAAAAACATAGAAGCACGAATTTTATAATTTAGTGGCTCTGCATGAAGAACGGACATCGCGGTTCTGAAAACGGCATCCACTAGATAATTTAAAGCGGACAAATTGTCCGCTTGACCTTCTGCCCCAACCACTGGCACGCGCCGAAGGCTTCGGCGCGCGCTGGCAAGCGAACGCGTCGCTTCGCTTCGGCTGGAGGGAAAGGGCGCGCAACCACTGGAGACAAGCTCCGACGCGCGCCGAAGCTCGCTCCTCGGCTGCGGCGCACTGTTGCTGGTCTATTCCGTCTTCATCCGTCAAAGTGCGGCCTAAATCAGCCTGCTGTAAACTAAGCTTGAAACAATAAGTTAGTGATCTGTATGTGCTTTTAGATATAAAAAACACGTTTGAATAATGAATATACACCTGCCGCAACAGTTTGTTTTTATTTTTGAATAGCAATAGTGTACAAAATATCGACATCAGCGCTCGCGCGTCGTCTGTCTGTCAGATCGCTTTGCAAACACCTGCACGACGATGCCATATATCAAAAACTGTTGTACCATTTCATTTTTTGGTAGCTTATTGCACAGCCAACTATGTAAGAATTAGGCGTGCAATGTATAACTGAAAAAAATCTGTGTTGGAAATATTGCCACGTAGTAGTGAGGGTAAATAAATAGTGCCGGCTCAATCGCAACGATAGCGGCGAGCAATGTCGGCAATCGTAGAAAATCTCATCTGCGGGTCAAGCGCGTCGGTTTGCATACGTCAGTCGTCGAAAGTTACAGCCTATTCGCTGGTGCCCGCGCGCCTTCCAGAAACTACAACACAATTCGTGTCTCGTATGCAATCAGATTAGCAAGGTTCGTCGACAACGGACAGAACCATCGATAACATTCGCGAAACTTCCGATACGTTCAGGCGCATCCTGCACCGAGCGATAACGTTTTAACATTTTTTAGCCGGTGAAATACGGTAACCGGATACAGATAAAGCATCCGTGTCAATATAATTATGCTTGTTGGTGCATGAGATAAACGTGAAAAAGTGGGTTCTGAGAAAATCAGCAAAACAGAATTGAAACACCTGTAGCACTCACAAAAAAAAAAACTAGAATAGCTAAAATGTATGTAATTCGTATCTTGTCTCCCCCCAATTCTTGATTCTGCCAAATCTAGCCCATGGAGCACCTCTATTATTCTAGGTTGTTTTGATGCATCAACACCGCATCTGGAGGCCTTCACATTGAGTGTATTGCTACAAAACATTTTCACAGTGTAAGGGCCATGTTCTATTGTAACTGGTTTCCACATATCAAGTTTGCCTTTCTTTACATTAATGAAATGACATACCGTCAGATAATACAAGCTTGAGAATTAGAGGGTTTTAATAGGAGTCTTTCGTTGCCCTTTGCCAAGTCGTACTATTGAAGCACTTATTCTAATGTATGGGAGCAGCTCATTTGCATAGTATAAGAAATATATAAACAGCTTATTTTCACAATTTATACACTTCGTCACCACAAAAAGAAAATTTGAAGTTTATTGTTTTCAGCCTGCTAAGATGTCTATACTGATAAAGATATATTCAATTTGTTCTGCGAGGCACGCAATAATTGCTGTGGCATATTTTATTGCACAACACTGCATAGAGTAGCCAGCCATTATTAAAACTCAGAAGAAATTAATAGCACAATGCATATGATCAGGCACATAGCATATTACTGCACTTTCCTAATTCATGCGAGAACGACGACCACAGGCGTCCTTCTCCAACAAGGTCAGCATCCATCGTGCCTCCTTACCATCGGGCTTCACACCCTCAGCACGTTCAACCCCAGCTTTGTGGTGTTTAAAACAACCTCAAGTGCGTCTTACGGTTCCAGGTATAAGAAAGAAGACGTCCTGCCTACCTTGGCCTTGAAGCAAGCAGCTCTGGATTGTTTGCACACTTTCTACTTTGATCGAGTCCACATATATACGGATGGTTCTTCCACTCAGACCAGCTCCACCAGCGCAGTGGTTATACCATCACGATCACTAAGCATCCAATACAAGATTTCTCCCTTGACAACATCGACCGGTTCGGAGCTTGTTGCCCTCCGAGGTGCCGTTGATTATATTAATAACCAACCGGCTAATCGGTGGGCAATATTCTGCGATTAAAAGGTGGCCTTACAATGTCTTCTGTCATCTCTTCGTCGCGGGTCATGTGAACAACTCGTGTCGGAGATACGAGAAATGCACCATCACATGATCATGAAAGGACACGACGTCGTGTTTCAGTGGCTACCTGGTCATTGCGGTATCTCCGGCAACGACCTAGCTGACGAAGCTGCTAGGAAAGCCCACGAAGGAGCAACCCTTGTTTCTATACCTTTATCGCGGACCGACGCAGCCCAACACTTAGGCAAGCTAGCGCACTCTTTTGACATTATAAAAGTGGCACACACCTGAATTCACTCAACATCGATTGCATTCCCTCGATCCCTCTACGCATCTGCGGCTGTTACCAGGTCTTCCGCAAAATGAGGAAACAGTGCTGTGCCGCTTACGTTTGGGCGTCGCATTCACCAGTGCATATGCATTTTTGATTGGAATGGCTGATAGCGCCGAGTGCAATGCCTGCGTTGTCGAGGAAACCATATAACACCTAATGTGCTACTGCCCATCTTTTGAAGATGAAAGGCAAGACCTCTGCAGAGCTCTCAATCAGCTAGATGGAAAGCCGTTCACCTTGAACAAGATCTTGGGACCATGGCCTCGCATATCGCAGCTACAAAAGGCCACAAAAGCGCTGCTGCGATATTTGAAAGATACCGGATTGAGTCAGCGTCTGTGATCCGGACTGAGTGACCGACTGATATCCCCAGTGGACTTTCTCTTCTTTTAATCTTTCTGTCCCCCTTTCCCTCTCCCCAGTGTAGGGTAGCCAACCGGGCTCAGTCCTGGTTAACCTCCCTACCTTTCATTTATCATTTTCTCTCTCTCTTCTTAATTCATGCCCTTTTTTTAATTGCACAAAAGCTACTTCACTAAAATAGTATACTAGTACATACTTAAAAATCACAATTTTATACTACGATAATAATCAATCATTCAAATTTTCATTGCAGTGCCCAGGAACAGCTAGAGAGCCTTTGTACTGGTGCACTTAACGAGCTCTAAGGAATGTATAATGTCATGGACCACCTTATACAGGAACAAAAGGTGCGATTAATTAAGAATCTTGAATCTAGAGGTGCTAGTTGAAGTATATTTGAGAAGGCTCAACTGTGGTTGCCAGAATGGCAAAAGTGGTGCTTGAAGATAGACATCAATTTATTCTGGATGCGTTCAATGAGGTCAGAATTAGATTTGCTCATTGCACCCCCCTCCTACAGAGGCATACTCTAGTAGTTGGAGGCACACAGCAGAATTTCAGAAACACAACAGGTGAGTGGAAATCATGCAATTCCAAGAGCGTGATGGGCATCTTGTGTAATTATCTATGTGAAGAAAAGCTTAGCATTTTGTCGAAGTACACACCAAGATCTTTCATTTCATCGACCCTAAGGAGTGGAGCATCACGTAGGGTGTATCAAAATTTTACATGGTGCGTTTTGTGCATATAACTTAATGCCATAGTGTTGGAAGCATTTAAGAGTACTTATTGTTTCTGCACCAGTTTGAGAGTGAAAAAATGTCTTTTTGGAAGTCGATGCAGTGGTGAACACTGTTGACAGTCTGAAATAGTTTTAAGTTGTCGGCACACAAAGTCATGCTGTTCATTTATTAAAATGCTCTTAGCACTAACAGAACGCGAGGAATCCCATATCGATTCAAACACCTGACGCACTGAAGAGGATAGATATAGGTCGGCAGTTAGTAACTGCACATCCAGCACCTGATTTGTGCATGGGCAATGCTCATGCTACCTTCCGAGTGCTAGAAGAGGTACTAGACTTTAGGGAACTATTGAAGATGCTTGTGAGAACGAGGAACAAGTATGCTTCCATACGTCTTAACCCTTTCAGACACCACTTTATCCCGTTGATTGAAAAGTTGCTTTCACCACATCTCTTGCATACTCAGAATCGTAGAAATTGTACGGCTGCAGCAAATATTAAGAATTTTCAATTGTTTAGCGAGTTTTGTCAAGTTTAGAAAATTTCGACTCCATGCGAAAACTTACTACAGGAACACAAAATATGAGAACATGTACTATTTCGTGTTTTGAAAAGCTTGAAAAGCACTTATCCAGCCACTTGACAATTATGCCTGGTGCACGACATTGTAAAAAACAATGAAAGAAGTGAACCTACTACATACAACGTACTGACACAGAGTAACAACACCCAGCCGTCTACCTTCCCACCCATTTTGTTAAAACATTCTGCACGTTATTCAAAATTGCAGCACAGTTCCAATAATAAGTGTTTCAAGATGTATGAAACACATTTTAAATACCATTACTTTCATCGGTGCTTTTGCTATTGATGCACGCTCCTGCTGTGCCCAATTGTGTAGACAGCATCTCAAAGGGTTAAGCTCTGTGGAGGAAATGCCATCAACGCCACAAGAAAGGGAAAGTTTAAGGCAAAGTTTAAGGCACTTCATATACTTGGAAACGAGGTTTTCATTGACTGTTAGCATACACTGTGCCAAACTGAGAAGGAAGGTTACTTGAAGCATATTTCACACTATATCGCAAACAGAAATGTTCTGCAAAGGCATCAGCAGTGTTCGAGACAACGCCACTATTCTCATGAAGAAGACGTACATCTTTGGCACTCTTTTTAGAAGGGAGAGCCCACAAAGCTCCACAAATATTTTGAATTATGTGTCACGCTGGCTTCAACACAATCAACGTGGTCAAAGTGATGATTCTAATAATAACAATAATAATAATAATAATAACAATAATAATCTTAGCGGTAACTTGGCCCACTAGACTAAAAAGAAGGCTGATGCCTGTATGTTAGAGCATCTGATAACCAGCCATCTAGAGCAGGAATTGGCAGGATGCAGAAGACACTTCCTTCCCCTCCACGTGCACACACACTTGCTCAATAACACAGCACGGCACACATGCACACATTCGGCAGGTGCACAACACACAGGAGTGCTAATTCAGTCTGGTTCCAAGGAAGGAGAATCCAAACCGCCAGGGGGTTGGAGAGAAAGCATTGCATGCGAGATATAATCATGGAGTTGTGGTGTCGGGCCATAGAGGCGTGATGAGGGCTCAGGCTGTGCTGACCACTTGTTCAGACGAACTGAAGAAAGATTAGTGCTGTCCAGAGAGTCGTCAAACACCCTGCAGTATAGACTAGTGCAGTGTTGCGTTGGTATTGCAGGGTGTGCTACTTGAGGGGTTCGAGGCAATCCTCGAAGGCTGGCATGAGCTTGTGACAACCGAAAAGACGGGAGTAAAGGGTGCGTTTTGTCCGGCGCTGAACAAGCTTAAGTTTGTTAGCGTCGCGAGTTTGGTGCGGGAACTATACTGATGAGCAGTACTCAAGTCGTGACAGAATGATAGAAGTGTAGAGTGCTCGGAAAACCTTAGGTCATCAGGGAAGGAAGATACGGGACACAAACCCAAGAATGGGCCGGTGCTTACACACAGTGCTGGTGACATATGTGGAAAAGTTGAGAGAAGAGCTAAATGTTACATCCAGAATGGGAAGGGCCCGAACAGTCTTTATAGAAGTGCCTCCAAGGAAGAAGGTTGGACGTGCAGCAGTTTCGTTGTGGCTGATACGCATGGCAGCACTTTTTACGGTGCTACTACAAAGTTTGATATTGTAGGCCCAGTCGTTCACCTTTACAGAATGTATTTATTGTAAGCACATATGCTGTGCATTGGCATATTGTTGTTGTGGAAGCGTTAACTTGTTAATCAAACACATTCTGCGCAGATGCATTAGTAACTTGGTTTTGAGTAGATCTTTGTCCTGACTACAATTTATAGTATCGCAGCAAGAAACATTTTAGTAGAAGCTGAAGGGATTCCAGCAGTTTAAGCATACTGACTGCACAAAACACTGATGACACCTTTTCACCTTCCCCACAATGCACTCACATCATCTACACTTTCCATAAGCAAAAAGTGAGATAAAAAATCAATTACAGTTTCATTGACTCAGTACTTGCTGCTTCTGAAGCGGGCATCGAAGCAATCGTGGTATACGCTGCTACACGCATAGGTCTTGCATGATGCAGGTCCTGCTGTGCACTGCACACAGGGCACACGTTGCAAACAGATAATTCCTTTTTGCAGTGCTCAACTATAAGGACACACTGACTCAAACATGACTGCGTTGTCACGTATGCTTCAGTGTTCTTGATTGCTGCACGAGCGAATTATCCCCAACTAGCCCAAAAGACGGACGCACTTGAAAGGAGTGAATGAATGAGTATAGTGAACTTGCACTGAACTGGATTCACATGCCGAATAGAAGAGCGCAGTGTCAGCTGAAACAGGCGGCACGGCTGATTATGTAAGTACTTCGAATAGTTCGGCTACTAGTGTATTTCTCTTTCGGAAGTTATCTTTACCACTGGAAACAGCGCAGAGCTTGGCCGTGACACTTGAGTCAACCGACACCCCACGAAACACGCCGCGGTTGACCAACCCAACTTCCACACGGTTCATTCACCACATCACACATCACACGAAGTCAGGAGTGCCATATATTAAATCATTGTAGCACCAAACGGACCTGAAAATTCACTTCCTTCGACAGAGTTTCCTAGCTGGCCTCGTTCACTCGCCAGTTACGAACTCGATGGACCCGCTAGGCTTACGCGTAACGTAAACAACATCGGCGATAGGCGAGTGCTTATTCTCCAGACTTCGGAACCCGTAAACATGTTTCCATTCGTTTTGAGCACAACAAAATACACACACAACAAGCACAGACGTTGCGGTAATCGTGATTCGGTTGGCTGTTTTAACAGACGATCGCACTGAGCCCGGCGGAACCCAGTGGGCAGGTTGGATTAGTCGGCGTCGTTCGAAGTCGCTTCGGATCCACGTCGCACTGCCACAACCCACGGTCGTCGGTCGTGTCGTCGTCGGCATACTATTACAACACTTTCTTTCAGGAACACTGTCGCGCGCGTCGTACGCCCAAGGAACTCGGACGATAGTTGGTGCCGGCGCCTTCGTACGGGCGGCCATCGTAGGCCTAGCAGCCGGAGGCTCCGCAGTCTCCGATTGGTTGACGCCTGCGACTCGTCGCAGCCTCTCATTGGTGCACGCCGGCGCATCTTCGCCGCGCGTCGGCAAACTTCTAGTGCTTCTAGCATCAGCCGTACACATAATCGCTGCGCGACGTTCCGCTTCGCCGAGTTCCCGACCGACGCTTTGACGCATTTGGCTCTTTGGCGCGCGCCGAAGCTTTCCGGCGCGTGCCAGTGGTTGGGGCATTACACTTACAGCGGCGAGTTCATCGTCTTCGCAGGTTCGGATTGACAGAGTTGGGGCACTCGCTATGGAGTTGGACTTGTCGCTCAACCCTTCGAAATGCCGCCACTCCCAACTGAGAGGCATCGCCCGGTCGGGACGCAGCCCTCGTTATCCTCGGTCGCGGGTACAACCACCCCTCTATGGGCGACTTCGATACCGAGAAGTTCGGTCGGCTTTCGAATACTCTCCTATGACGTCACCATCGTAGACCAGAAAATCCAGACAGGCACGGCGCTACTGACTTCCATGCTGGCCCCTTGGCAGCGCCTGGATGCTGTGCGGACGTTCGTGTTCCCTGCATTGAACTTCATGAGGAGGTGCGGTAACCTTGGCAAGGACGATTGGCACCTCCTCAAACTTGCGCTGCGTCCCCTCCAGAAGAGGACGTTATACCTTCCAGCGAATGCGTCGAACGAATACATCTATGGCACACATCCTCACTTGGGGACGGCTGCAATGCCACTTGCTGCCGAGCTGAGCGACATCTGCCGTGTCGACAATGCGTTCAAGCTGCCAACTTCCGGGGACCTCGAGCGGCGCAACATGGCGTGCGAGGGCCTGCATGAGATGGTATCGAGTTGCCTCCGCCGGCTGCAGGAACAACGAGACGTTGAAGCCTACCTCAGTGGGTCCACTGAGGGAGATTACAGGACGCCTGCGTCGCACCTTCGCTCGATCTGGACGAAAGAACCCAAGGCTCTACGCCACCTGTATGACATCTGGGGGCTGCATCTGGACGAAGTTGGGATAACCTGCAGTGATACGACTCTTAACCCTAAACACCGCAGGCGGGCCGTCGGTACACTCAGGGCCATTTAATCGTCCTCAAGGGATGCAGCTCTCCATGATAAACCCAACCGGGGCAAGGTCGCTGCCGACGACCGCGCCAGTTTGTACTTGATTCACACCGGTTCTCTCACCCGGTTGGCGGGCTCGCGGTTTCTCTACGAAGCCAGGCTCGATCTCGTTCCGCTCAACGGAGGGTTTTGTGGGTGTCGGCTGACCGGGATTAGCGATGCGAGGTGGGCGGTTATGCCAGGGAGACGCTGTCCGATGTCTTGTGTCGCTGTATGCCGATGTGCATTGTGCACGGCCCGACACAACAACGTCGTGGCTCGTCTCCGTGGTGCATGCTGGGATCGTTATTCCATCATCTACGAGAACCTTCCAGCTGGAGACACGAAACTTGGGGCTGACATTCTCCTTGCGCGTGGTGAAGAGGCAGTCGTCATAGACGTCTGTTGTCCTTTTGACAAGTGCCCGCACGCATTCACCGAGGCCCGCCACGCCAAAGTGACCTAGTACGATCCCGTACATCGACGCCTAGCACGGCGATACGAACACGTCCACGCAGTCATCTTTGGCGCCTTGGGATCCCGCCATTGACCTCATGATGCGAAAAATATGCTCCCGGTCCTACCTCAAGTTATCGAAGAGGTTGGCCGTCAGCGACATGATTCCCGCATCACGCAACATCAGCGCCACGTCGCCCAGCGCTAGTGCCTCTCTCGTGGCGCTCTGCGCATGGTCCGCTGTGTGTGTCTCCCCTTTTCTCCTTGCCACTGTGACTTTTGTTTCTGGTGCGTGTGCCAAAACATTGCAATGAAATCTGTTCTTACCCTTGTGCCTGGGACCTCTTGGGTCGCAGGTGTGAGAAAGTTAGTTCAAGGGCGCGTTACAGTTCCCGGAGCCCTCTACACGAAGTCCACAGGGGTATCTGCCATTGCGCTTGGACCCTTTCTGCTCTAGCTTCGAGATCGGCCCACGGTTTTTTGCACACGCACACGAAAAATGCACGGAAGCCTAGCCATAAACAACTTTGCTGTAAAACAGGGTAAATTAGAGGGGAAGAACGTTGGCGGTAGCGAGTTTACAACGTACGACCCCACGCTCAGTACCGACTGGGCTAAACCAGGCCAAGCGTCGCAACGCGCTCGCTCGCCCGCGAGGAGTTCGTAACCCGAACAAGCTTTCAATTAAACATTAATGCTTTCGCATTCGCAACTCATAGTGAGTGCTTGGCTGTCCTCAGACTTTTTGTTTGCTCGCGAGTTGTCAGCACTCGTTGCAGCATTGTCGGCAACTGCCTGACACGTGCACGTTAAATCATGATCTATTCACAAACTTAGCACTATAAGATAGTAAATTTGGCGAGTTGGCGAAGCTTCATGGTAGCTACAGCGCGACAGACGTGGACAGAATGAATACAAGGGGACGCAATACGGCGGTGACTAACTGAAGTCTATTGGAAGAAAACAACCAATATTTTACACGCATCACAAGTCCAACCCCTCCACCCACATGTCCAACCCCCTCCCCCTTGTGGAGGCCTAGCACAACGTTTGGAGTTATGAAAAAAAAAAACGTTATCAAAATCGGCTGACTGTTTGAAGTCTGTATTTAGCAAGAGTGACACCCTCTTGACTGACACGGATGTTAGCAATAGGCGGTATTTATTTAGTCGACCTCGGAGTATTATGAAACAAAATCATCGTCAGTAGTAAAAAAGAAAGAAATTGAACCGGTAAGGTATCACCAGCAGTTTGAGACTTTCGGTGGTAGGCATGCCATTTGTTATAGGAGACTAGTAGGCGATACGTTCTTTTACGGACAGCGGGATCTCGAGTTTCTCCCCACATTCTATGCTGATAATTGTTATCCTCGACGTGGTAAAAGAAAAGTAGGCGTAGGAAGAAACCTGAGCCAGTATACAGCGTCTCTCGCGCTGCGTAGCTCAAATTAAAGGAAAGAAAGAATATTGAAACCCAGAACAACGCAAACGCGCAGTGCCACCTCTAGAGGCGTTGCGTTCTCGTGTCGCGGTCGGAACGTACCTCGGTCTATGGAAACCAAAACATACCTTGTCCTATGGAAGCCGAATAACTGACAGAGAAACGAAAAAAGAAAGCAATAAGAGCACTGTGTCTTACGGCTTAGAATAGCAAAACAATGAATAATGAGCATCATTTACGCGCTCACTTGAATTTTATACATTCTGGCGTTTTACGTGCGAGAACCACGATCTGATTATGAGGCCCGCCGTAGCAGGGGATTCGAGATTAAGTTTGACCACCTGGGGATCTTCAGCGTTCGCTCAATTGCCGGTACACGGGCGTTTTTGCACTTGCCCCCGTCGAAAGGCGGCCGCCGCAGCGGGCATCCGTGACCTCGTGCTTAGCAGCGCAACGCCTCAGCCACTAAGCCATCACGGCGGGTGAGCTGACTTAAATGGATCGAGCTTCGACGACTCCTTAGAGTCCTGCCCGGAAGATGGAGAGAGAGAGAGCATTCAACGTGATCTCCATTTGTCTGCATTAACGCCCGGCATTAACATGCTGATGAACTGCTTGAGCAACGAACCAAGAACTCTGTGGCCATACTCATTAATTCAACTCGCATATACGATGCTTTCTCCGGACTCGTAAGCGACATTTGATTACAGCGTAATCATTTGATGAATGGACGCACGCTGGGCCATACACGCTTCGTTGTGCTAACGCTCCCCTAGAAACCCAGAATTAATTAATCAATTTCTGTGGTCTTGTTGTCGTCGACGCGCATTTGCAAATGATTTGGATAACAAGATACGGTGGTACGCATCGATTTCGCAACTTCACACATCACGCAAAGAGGTAATTGACCGCGCCAAGCATAAAGGAGCCATTCCCCTAGCGACCTGCATAAGGCGTTACGCCGTGCTCCGCGCGTTCATTTATGCTATTCAAGATGCCCGAAAGACGCCACATAGATTAAAGCACGTGCTTTGAGACTGCATTTTGGTAAGCTTTAGCGCGTGTCAGGGCCTCCCAATACTGCGTGTCCTTCGCGCTGCGTACCAGGGCGTGTAGGCAGGGCTCCTATTCACATCACTGTGGAAGCGTCGACACGCACACGTGGCTCGGAAAGCACAGCAGGTCAGTCCGCTCAACGCTGGGATGAGAAACATGGCTACTGCTGAGTACACGTCACAACGCGTGCAGTTTATGGCAGTAGATTTTCTTTTCCCCGATGGTTTGCAGCCATGGCACGCGGTAGTCGCGATGCCGGCGATCCAAGCGCGGCATCCATCGATCGCCTCGCTTGTGCAGTCACCGATCATTCGCCCGGCAACAAGCTTTCACAGGCGAGTGGAGAGCCGTGCCAAACAAATGATCTCGGCGCGGCTGCGTCTTGCTGCCGCGGCGGCCGCCGATGAGGAAACTCGTCTGTGCTCCCTTCGCGGGTGGCAGCAGTGGAATCGGTTTATTTTCGCGCATTCCTCTCCGACGCAGTCAAGTGCCTCCGAAGATGGGAAGGGAGCGAGGGAACGAACAACGGCTGTTCGCTCGGAGTGCGTGCACTGGGTTGGTGATTGATTTATAAGTTGTATTTCCAAATTGAGTGAGGATGTGAGAAAGAAAATGCGACGAGAAGTGCTACAGTGACCGACAGGCCAGAAAAAAGGAAACGAACAAGGTGATGGCCACCAGGAGAGAAAGGTGTCGGCAAGTGTGGGAACTTGGACAGAAGCCGCCAGAGAAATCTGCGCTGAAGGAACAGGCACGCGAGGCGAGTGGTTTGTGCGGGCGGCATAAATTGTCCGGGCGCTGGGTGATCCAGGCACGTTGTGGCCACAGCAATGGATGCGGGAGGCGAAGCTCCCCGATGGGACTACATAGAGCGTGCAGCCCATCTGTGAGCGCCAACATTAGGTGATGGGTTTCTGTGGCTGATGAGGGGGCGCCACCGCACGTGATTAGTTTGCCCTTTATGTCTTATACGCGCTGGATTCTCGGGCGATGCCTTTTCGCTGCAAGGCTTCGCGTTTCTTGCCGCTGTTCTAGGCCGAGATACGATCTCGCTTCAGAAAAGAAATAAAAGCAGGGAGGAGAGCCTAGAGTTTCCTTCTGCCCTGCGATCCACGGCTCATCGGGTGGTTGTCCTGATCAGCCCCGGGCATAAACGCGCTGAGGTGATAGTGTGGCTCCAGGCGTCCAAGTTGAGAGGCCGGTCTTTTGATGGGCATCTGGGCTGCAACGTCACTGCTACGGAAGAAATTACCCAGCAAAAGTTTCTGACAATTATGCACCCTGATTTCACACGCTTCGTATTCCACTACATGCATGCCTTACGGATGCCTGTCTCAAGGTAGAGAGAAGCCATCCTCCACAGTTGCAATTTTTAGTTCGTTCCGAAATAGCCCAAGTTGCATACCGTTGACAGCGATGACAAGGACACGCCTACGACGACGACAGGAGCACTTTCTATTTCGTTGCATTTTATGTATTGTTGCAAAGCCTGCACGACACCTTGGACAGTGCAACTGAGTGTAACTTCAGTTGAAATGTCATCTGAACCTGGAAATGTTTTCTGCCTGGGGATATATCGCTTACATGAGCCTTTAAGGATGACTGAGAATCACGCGCATTGACTCTACCAGGTGCTTCAGCATTTTCTGAACGCTTTACTTCTCATTGTATCCATCTCCTTGCTTGCCCGTAGTGTCACCGGTTTCATTGGCCCTCTAATTCTTGGCTTCATGGCGCAGAGGATCACTAGGGCCCGCTGGCATGGGCGTGGGCCTAGAGGGCAGCAAAGGCCGTGTTTGTATCAGCCGGTGGAGGTGAATGTTCACCGCGGGTTCTAAACGACCTTGAATTACCAATACGCGCCCAACCACACGCAGCACGGGATACGCGTCTCGCTACGCGTACGCGGGTGACGAAGGGAACGGCGGCCAGCCACACGGTATGCGCTTCGCTGCGCGTAGCACAGGGCTGACAGACCAGCGATGGCGGACACGTTCGTCTTTAAGTTTGAGAAAAGTTTATCCTTAATTTCATTATGGCTAGCCTTTTTTATTTATCAGTGTTAGAGCTAGTACATTGTTTTTAAGTTGAGAAATCCTCGCCGTTTGTATCTACACATCCTTATGGCAAGCAAAGCTACATCAATGATCAACATCACGCGCGACAGCGTCTGCTTGTCCACGACTGCAGTTGACAGCTGCACGCGACCTCGCACGACACTGCGGTCGAGCTTTTGCTTAGCCGCTTGCTTCAGCGGCTTCAGCGTTCTCATCCCGCAATGTACCAAGCGAGAAAGAAGTCTTTGCTGATGCTGCTCTTGCAAAGACGGCGGAAGCGCAGACAGCGTCTGCAGCGACGTTGGTGGTTCCTGCCCGTGTTTCAACGGCGTAAAGAAGCAGGACTTTACGGCTGTGAGTAACTTCTTCCCTTTCGATGATCTACAGTGGTAGAACTAGGAACCAGTGTTTGGACATGGGGACTTATCTTCGTCGGGACAGCAATTAGTTATCAGCGTTTTTAAAGGGAAGCTGAAACACTTTTCGAAAAAAAAATTAGTTCTCTGCGGCATTCTACAGTTTTGAGTCCCCTGAACACGAATATCTGGTTCAAAAAGGGCGGAAACAAACGCAAGCGGCTGTTTTTTCAAGAAAACGCGCACCAGCGCCTCAGGGCATCGCGCGAACGCCGCTGTTGCCCGTGATTGGTCGGGGCCGCTGTGACGTCATTCGCGGCAGTCGCCGGTCGGCGCCGCCGTTTCAGAGCGTAGCACGCTGTTCTGTTCTGCCTTCATAGCTGAGTTGTAAGCATCATGGAACGTTCTCGCTGTCTCGGACAGCTTGTATTTTCGCCGTACATGCATAGAGAAAGAAATTTCCACAAGAGCGGACACTCCCATAGAGCCCAGCGGCCGAATTGACTGTAGCACACCAAGCGGATGTTGTTGACTCCTTCCGGTTTCGGTTTTGGGCGCGCGCGTTTTGAACACCAGTTGGTACACGCCGCGCCGGCTCCGCTGCTCGGCGCGGCGTTTTTTTTTTTTCGCTTCTGCTGAACGTCGCGTGGCCTTGGCGTGGAATCGTTTCATTATTACGTAGAAATGATTGCGATTGACCTTTACAAGACTGCACCGAATCTCTGAGGTGCAATTTCATAAAGAAAACGAAAGACGTCTTCTGAAATGATGAAATGTTTATTTTGCTCTATATAAATGCTCGTTCCGGGCTTCTTCTGCATTCATAGAAAGTTGTGGCACCAGGTAAGCAGCAGTCGTTGCCGTACGATGCTCCACCGGATCCCATCAGCTGAAAGTAAATTACAAGCATGTATCATTTTGGCATATTGACCTAACAGGAGTATTTCGTGTAGAGGCGAAACGTGCGTAAGTGGTGAATGAGCGGCATTACAGATAAATTCACTTTTACGTACATTTCGCAGCAAGGACTCCTCCGAAACAATGCCATAAAATCTGAACATCCGATTTTCAAGCACCCCTCCTTTCCCTGGCATTATTTCCTGCACTTTAAGTGCACAAATACACGGGTGACTGCGCGTTTCCAAAACAACTTGGCCTCAGTCGACACGATGGTACGCGAAGTACACACACAGGCTCAGCCAGACCACGTTACACGCTCGCAGAATGCCTTCTAATCGCACTCAAGTCAGACTCGTGAG
This sequence comes from Dermacentor variabilis, assembly GCF_050947875.1. Lineage (NCBI taxonomy): Eukaryota > Metazoa > Arthropoda > Arachnida > Ixodida > Ixodidae > Dermacentor > Dermacentor variabilis. Next base: position 194,445,004 of record NC_134573.1, read on the forward strand.
TGCAAAGCCTGTTTTCAGTCGCTCATAATACGTAAATGTCATGTTCTTGAGCTCCTCCGTGTTATCTTTTACGCGTCCTGCCGGCGCATGCAACACTCCCGTGTTATCACTCTCGGCAATCGCTCGTTGCGTTTTCGAGAAGCGTGAGTACCGAAATAAGGTATATCTTGTTGCAGGGCTATAAAATGCGTCACAAACTTGTCCCACTAAAATTCAGTACACGCAAAACTAACTCACTATGGCCGGCTTGCTTTTTTGCTAACACCTTCACAACCCCAGGCGCGGCGAGCAAGCCTTAAGATATCCCAAAAAGTTACCAGATAAATTACAATACTTTTTCGGGTCAGAGAATGCGTCACGAACTTTTACCAGTAAGATCCAGTACACGCGAAACTAACTGCGGCACACAGCCGAGCTGCTTTTCGCTAACTGCGTCAATAGGCCGGGCGCGGCAACCGTGCTTCTAAACTACCCCAAATATAACGACGCTAGTTACAATAATGTTGGGGGCCACAGAATGCGCGAAAACTTGTCTGTCTTAGGCGCTACGACGCAGTACACGCATGTACACGCGCAAATGCCTCACACGGCCGAGCCGGTTTTCGCTTACTGCGTCAATAAGCCGGGCGCGGCAAGCGTGCCCAAAACCTACCGAAATAAGTTACAGTAATGTTGGGGCTCATAGAAAGCGTCGCAAACATCTCCCAGGACGAGGCATTAACTCAAATTAACTGCGCCAGGACGGCGGAGCTGTTTTTCGCTAACTGCGCCACTCGAACTAAGCCTAAATGTGCTTAAAATGCGCCGCACACTGTCAAACACAATTTCTCACCTTGCCGTAGTCCAGTAGTGCAGTGGTGCCGTGTCGAAATGCAGACGATACGCAAGAAAAGCATAGAGAAGGCCGGGAGCCCAAAAACATGGGCTATATCCAAAACAGACGGGTCGCCGAGCACGCGAGCTTCGCACGTACGGCTGGCCTCGCTCACTCCTGCGGCTTGTCTGGCGCATGACGTATGCACGCGCGTCTGGCGTGCCGCTAGCTTGTTGCTAGGCGACGCAACAAAAAGTTGCAAACTGTAAGTTCATTTACACGCAAAACTTTTTCACTTTTAGTGGAAAAGAATAAAAAAAATATAACGTTGTCTGGAAGTTTATTTCACATTCTTTTTTTTTCTGATGCTCGCGTCAACTAACGGATGTTGTTGAAACTAGGCGTGACGTCTTTCCTGTTGCCAGTTTTTGAAGAGTGTCCCCTCTTGTTGAATTTCTTTCTCTATGGTACATGTTCGAAGCGACAGCCGATACGGAAAACGGCGGCAACGGCGGCAACGACGATGTTGAGTGTGCCAACAGCGAGAGCGATGTGTGCACCTTCTCGTGCGCTGGAAATCTTAGCTGGTACGTATGTTTTTTTTTTCATGTAGCTGCACGTTCCAATGACGGGAGAAAAAATGCGCTAAAGTGTCACTGGGAACTTGCTGCTGGAAGAATGCCGAAACACTAACTTCTCATTAGATTGTAAACACGGGTGCAATTCCGCGATGTCATGCACCTTGCCGCTGCTTGTCTAAAGTCCCGTGGTTTTTTTAGTGTTGATACACGATCGCGAACATAAGTGCCGCGTTTCAAAGCGCCCACATGCAGTGCTGCGAGGTACAGTCAGGGAAGTTGCTTATCACACACATCCAGAGTTGGCCAGAGGTATTATATGTGCAATATTCATACTATGGTTGGACGACTTTGCGATTGTGGCTCGATCAAGAATCGGTATGCGTGCTCCATGCTAGCGTTGACATAAAGATATTAGGCAGTTTTAGCACCGCCTTGTGGTAAACACGATAACTGCAACCGTACGTCGAACGTCAATAGGCAAGCCTATACTCCAATTTATACCTCAGGTGCAACGCTGTGGAAGCTACGCACGAAGTCCGGTCACTAAAATTTATTACTGCGTGCGTTTCCGTCTATGCTTTGCAGCGTGCCAGCGGCGTTTGCTCGCGCGAGCATGCACGTGAAGCTGCCGCGACGAGCTGCAATTAAAAAATGCCGAAAAGAAAATTGATTTAAAAGAACGTGTTAGCAGCCGTATAAGTACACGGATTGTTTCTATGGGTAAATTCTTTTTTTTTCATTCAAAACTGAGCTTATATATGGAAAATTTTCTAAAAAATCGGGTCAAGAAACACCGAACTTTTTGTAAGTGCGAACGCAGCCACTGCAAGAAGTATCTCAAGCCTCCACAGCATTGCACCTGATGTATGAAACGGAGTATAGCAACGCTAGCAACAACGCGTTTCCGCATTTGTCGTAAGGCTATCCGGCTATCACTGAAATGGTCCGAGCACAGCACAGTTGATTTCGTCGGCACGAACTTATCTCTCCTCACCGCACGGACCCACTGCGCTGCAAGCTTCTTGTCCTTCGGGAACCTGTGAAACACCACATCATCTCGCCCGCCTGTATTCGCGCAGCCGAATGCTGCACAGAACGAGGGCAAGTTGGGCGCCCTTGGCTGTAGGCACTCACGCAGCACAAAAGGAAAAAACAGTTTACGAAAATCGCAAAATAAAACAAACGTGAGCGGCGGCGGCGGCAGCAGATCTCTCGTAGCGTCGTTCAGTAAAGCGCAGGACGGAAAGAGGCATGCCAGCACATGCCAGCACGCCGGTCCGGCAGCTCGGTCCCCGCGAATGACGTCACTCTCGCCGGTTCTCTCCTCTGGCAGCCACCTCACCCGGCGCTCCGGGAAGCGATGAGGGCGTGTCCGCGGCGGTGATTTAGACAGCGATTTCCGCCCCTTATATTAACAAAACGAAGAAAAAAATTTCGGAACCGTAAATTATTAGGTCTGTTCTTCCCAATCCCAGCAATTCATGGAAATTGAAAACCGTTTCAGCTTCCCTTTAAGTGCGCACATATACAAGACATAAGTGAAAGGGTTAAAATAGTAATGCGGGGATCGTACTCACAGCGCGCGAACGCCACAATTTGCAGAAAGGCACCGCGTCGTCGGTACAAGGTCCGTCCACATTGACAGCACCGATCGAAATGATAGCGTGACGTACGCCAACAAAGGGAACGACGAGAGCGGGGGCCGAATCTTATAACGGTTCGGAATACGAACCGTTCGCTTCGCCGCTTACGTCAATAAATGTGCCACTTCCAAGCCGGGGATGGAAGAAGAGGAGGACGCGACCAATAGATGAGAGGGTGCCACCTCTGAAGTGTACGTCATTATATGACGAGCCAATCGAGGAATTGCGGAATGTTTCTGCTTGCTAAATAAATGTAAAATATAAATTAAATATTATACGCCAAGTTCTGAAGTATAAACCTGTGGTGCAGGGCATTTACGCAATGCAGAAGTAATTTATTAATGTCATTCTTTTTCACTCTCAGCCGACAGGCGGTATAGAAAGCGTAAATGAGTTGGCAGAGCGCAGCGCTATGTCGTCTGCTACTCCTAGGAGCTCGCACGATGCACGCAACAGGAACGCACTGCCAGCACTTCTTAAGTAGCGAGCGCGACAAAACCGTGAACTGGTTCTTAGGGGCACCTTTACCAGCCGACTATATCAATTTTCCTTCTTTTTTCACCCTTCGTCATCGGTTCGGATATGACTAGCTCGCCGCCGCGCTGCCGCTATCCCTGCGATCTGTCCCACGGCGCGTCGCATGAGAGAAGCAATGCAACTTGAAATCGAACATCATGACATACGGGCCCTGCCTTGCCTGCGCGAAGTAAAATCAAAGAGCGTGGTGCTGACGGTGCGCGCTGTGCTGTGAAATTGAGGAACAAAGTGCGGCACTCCCGAACTAGAGAAAGAAGGGCGGCCAAATAAGAGATCTCCACAATACCTTCCCGTCCTGCCTGTATAGTTTTATCAGCCGAACGAAAGAATCGCTGAACCAGCCTAGGTTGAACCCTTCTGATTGCTGAACGGTGATCTGCGAGCTATTCACGCTGTCGATAGCACTGGGAATTCGATCTCACCATGCAAATATCTCCCTGGCATTGACTTTGAAGCGGAGGTCATGGGAAAGCTGACCCAGCCCTTCTACCGGCCAACACTGCTATTGCGAGAGCAACTTCGCGGACAGTGTCGGCAGCAGAGATCTAGGCCATTTCGATTAATTCTTCGCGTATGCCCGACCCCTGGAGAGCCACAGGCCGGTGGCGATGAACCACAGCGCGCAATATTCCTTCCTCTGAGTGGAATGACCACTGGAACGCTTGCACCCGGGTCTCCTCCATTTGATAGCGTAGCCTGCAAAAGGTCGACTTAGAAAGCCGGCAGGTGCGGTGCAAATAATTATCCGTCACTTCTTCGAACGCGTATGCACTCCCAGCCGTGGTTGAGACCGAAAGAGCAACGCCAAGCAGACGACGAAGGCAAGTAATAGCCTCCAAAGCAACCAACGCACGCGCGCGCGACGCCCGCGTGTCTCCGGGGTCGCGCGACCGGCGCGCGCGGCCAGGGTCGCAAGCCAACAGCCAAGCCACAGCAACGGAACCCAAAGCGGACTACCCCTTCGCCGGTTCCTACGACCGGTTCGCTTTGAAGATGATTGACAGACGCGTGACGTATTCATAAATTGCGATACCGCCCCGCTTCCTCTGACGACCTGTGACGTAACCAAAATTTTGGCCAATCAGGTGAGGCCAAACGAACGGTTCCCCAACAGAAGCGTTATAAGATTCGGCTTTAGGGCGTAATTCGGAAAGCGCGAAAGCATAGGCGAAGATCCGGCTGATTAGCCGCCGGAGGCACGCAGATCCTATATTGTATACGCGGTGACGATACTTCACGCCGTTTCAACAGCCGTCTGTCTAACCCGTGTATACAGTACAAACTACCATCACCAATTCTTCAGTTTCAGAGGGGAAGAAGAAACTTCATCTTATTCAACAGACAATCTGTTAATAAAAGAAGTATTTTCCAGACCTTGATATACTAGAATAGAGGTGTAACCACTGCTGGAATACTACTTTGTAGCTCCGTTCATTATTAAGAGTAGACCATACTATTTATACAGAGCTTGTGTAGCACCCACTTGCACAAAATTTGTAAGAATTATGATTTGTAATTAATTTTCTGCTATATTTGATATTTTATTCGATATGCAGCTTATTTTTTCATTTGATTCGATAGTCGATTCTAAATCTAGTATTCGGTATTAGCACACCCCTACAAAAAAGTTAAGGACTTCTAGTTATAAGTTGCAACAGAACTGCTTGTTGGCCTAGTTGGAGCTTGCTAAAAGACATGCTTTTTTTTGCCGCAAGTTAAAACACACACAAAAGGAAGACACATAAAGACAACACGGGCGGCACTTCCAACTGGTTTAATTTGGGCTGTGACCCATGAATACATATACACATACACGCATGCGCAGGCTGTTCACAAATCTACGTTACCCTGCGGTCAAAAAATGTCGTTTCCGATTTGTAGAGCACGATAGATGTATCGCTAATGCAATTTGAGCCTTTCTTTTTTATATAATATGCTTCCATTAGATCACGTGCTGTTTGATTTCTACTTTTGCCAAGAATCCTAATCTCAGAAAAACGTGGCTTGCACCTGCATGTCTTGCAGTGCGCTAGCAAATGTGCCACGCCTTCTTTCATTAGATTTAGTTCGTGTTCCCTGGCTCGTTAATTTATGTAGCGTCCAGTCTGTCTTATGTAGGACTTGCCGCACTCAAGGGGAATTTCATACACCACGCCCGTAGCGCATCTCCTGTAGGACGTGCCATATTTTGGTGTTGGAACATCTGGGTTCGCCTGTGACGAAAAAAAAAATCGTTCAGTGCCATCTGCTGGGAAAGTGATGTTAACGGCCTTCTCGGATCGCCGAGGACGGCTCCTGCTGGCTTTTCATGCCACATGGTGTAACCATCAATGCCGACAGCTATTGTTGCACACTGTCACGTCTTCTGGCTACCATCATTGGAAAACGCCGAGGGATTCTCGATGCGGACAGCGCGATTACGCATCCTCCAAGGCGAGGATGATGCGAGGATCTCGACTGCTGACGGGGTTGACGCTTCCGTCCACTTTAAATCCAAGCGCTTCTGGAGGGTGTACGTTACCTGCGGGTCTCACTGGTTGAATTCCTTCGCATTCCGTTGTGATGCGCTGAGTGGGCTTCGCATTTCTGCCGCAACATACACATGCCCCATGTACCTGCAAATATTTCCTCCGGTATGTTTTTGTATTTAGGCAACCAGCTCGAGCCTCAAATAGCAGGGCATTTCTCTTGGTGTTATAGCACAAGTTTTCCCTTCTAACTTCTTTTATGTCATTCTTGTAAATCTCCATGGTCCTTTTCGTTTCCGTTCTTTGCATCCAAGTCACTGTCTCTGTTTCTCACACTTTCTTCCTGATGACTCCTGGTTGTCTACTAAGCTTTCAATTACCGTTTACTTCGTTTCCAACTTTCTTGACATCTTCCTTTATCCTGTGTACACGCTTTTCAAGTACAGATACTTGTGCACTTTGGTCGCCCATTTATTTTGATTCATGTTCTTAAGTCTTTTTTTTAAAACTAAATTTTACTCTGCGCTTCTCGGACTTCTATAGAGGCCCAACCCATGTCCCCTTGCATTGCTTCATTTGTGGTTTTGCCGTGGGCTCCCGGATCTAACCGGCCCACTGATCATTGGTTGACCTCCAACCCCGACAAGATATCTGATTTTAAGCACAGAACTACATTCACGAACGTTAGCGCTCACACCATTATTCCTTTTCAGATCCCACGCGCCACCTCACATTTATTTTGGCCCCGAAGTGCTCTATGTGACATTATTGCTGAATTTCGCTTCCCCTTTATTTTCAGATTAACTTGGTGGGTGCTTGAGTATTTACTCCATCTATGTATACAGTGGGGCATTTATACTGCTTGACTAAGGATATGCCTTGCTGCTGAATTTACACAACGTAAATACTCGTCTCTTCATTGAAGATAATAATTTCCGATTTCTTTGTGCTAAACTTAAGGCCTAGATTTGTCGCTGCGTTGCCATACATATTCGCAAATATCTGTAAATCATTTGCATTGTTCGCTAGTAGCACTATGTCGTCAGCATACACCGGTCCGGGGACCTTCTGTTCCACCATTTGTCCATTACGCGTACATGATCATTCAAATCCTAAATGTCTGTTTTCCAGTTGTCCTTCTGTGCCCTTAACGTAAAGCGTGAACAACAATGGAGACCGACGACATCCTTACTTCAGTCCTCGGTATATCTTTCCACCACTTCATTAAATTTTCGGCCTTCCCATACAAATTGTACTCGGTTGTCTCTACGTATCTCCCTCAGCAGCTCCACAAAACCTTCATTTATGCCTTCGTGCTTGAGGATACCCCATAACATTTTCCTTTCTACATTGTCGTAGGCTTCCTTAATATTCAAGAATGCTATCTATAAAGGTATATTCTGAGCTACTGCGATTTCTATTCTCTGAGTTCGTACAAACATATTGTTAAGGCGCAATCAAAGTGGCGCCCGTCAGATAAAAACAATTTCACGTGTAGAGGTGGAATCGGTCTCGACAGCCATCTTGTTTATGTATCGTCGCCCTTCTTGCAGGTATTGTAAATACACCTTTATATGTGACTTCCACAACGTAACAAATTGGTGAGAGGTGCTCGGTACCCTCGAGAGACAACGGCGGAGCTATGGAGTGGTCGTTACCTGAGACTGGACAAGATGACGGATCCGAAACGGCGCGACCCACACCAACGCCTAAAACCCCGATGGTCGTCCTGGCCGAGTCACGAAATCCAGGAATGTTCTGCGGCACCGACCACCTCAACGTGGAAGACTGGATCGCCATGTATGAGCGTATAAGTGCCCACAACAGATGGGATCCAATAATTATGTTAGCTTACTTGGTGTGCTACCTGCAAGGCATCGCGAAGGTGTGGTATGGTAACCACGAGGAAGAGCTTAATGCCTAAGACACCTGCAAGCAGAAGCTGAAAGACTTGTTCGGTCGTCCCATTGGGCGGAAGAGCGCCGCTAAGTAAAAAAAAAAAAAGCTAGCGACCCGAGCGCAAGCGTCCACAGAATCACACATATCTTACGCCCAGGACGTGCTCGCTCTGTGCCGTAAGGCCGATCGTGATATGGCTGAGTCAGACAAGCTTGGGCATGTAATGGAGGGGATCGCTGACGTTGCTTTCAGCCTGTTCATGTGCTAAAAAATCACCGCCCCTTCCAGTCTGTGAAGATGGTCGAACAGCGGAGCCGCGTTAGTTACACCGAGTGCTCGGGTTCGGCCTCTCAGCGCGGCCGTCGAGCTTCGGCTTCTGAGGCGCGCAGCTCGGGGTAAGCCTCCTGGCGCTGCTGATGTGCTTCCGCGTCTCGGGCGCGCACTTCAGCATCGGCTTCCAGCGCTGCCGTTTAAACTCGGCATCTCTTGCGGGCAGCTCGGGGTCGGCCCTACGACGACGAGCCCGTTCACGAGCCAACTCTCGCTGACGCTCGTGGTAGGCAGCTTATTCCTCAGGAGTACCTCGTGGTATTCCCATAGTTGTAGCCAGGATGGAATGTACGGAAACACTAATCTAAAGCTCCGTATATTGGGCGCAAGGCCCACCACTGGAGATGCGGGTTCTGCAGTCGTTTTGACGATTGGTTGGATTAGTTTGGCGATTGACGTGGCTGCCGGTACTTCTCGCACGCGCTCCTAGTATCGTGTTTCAATCGCCGAACAGTGTTCGTTGGCCACGAACCGCCAGCATAACATTTGTTTCTTTCACGGCAGGGTGGAATCAGTTGTTGATAAATTCGATGCCGATCCGGCTCGATCACCGCAAATGCACAACCGTACAAGATTCGCGTATATGATAGCATTCTCACAGGGGGAAAGGGGTCACTCCAAACCGTTTCCCCCTGTTGGGCTCTTCTTTTCTTCTCCCATTAGGTCACGTGGCCCCTTTTTAGCGAAGTCCGACAACGACGGCAGAGGGTCCGCATAAACAGCTTCGCTGTAAAATGAGAAACAATCTGGTCGGCGAAAACGTCTATGGAGGTGCTGTAGTGACGGCAGGCTAGGAATGCAGGGGCCATCATCATCACACGACCTGACGCGGACACTGCGGCGAGAACTCGAAGCCATGCCTCCTAAAGCGCTTTTTTCCCGCCCCTGCTAGCCGAACAACTTGCCGACATTACCATTTGTGCAGAAAATAGTCCGCGAAGAACTCGCTAATCTTGGAGTTCATTATTTATGTGCCATCGCCGCTTCTCAGCTGACTAATGCTCCTTGCCCATCTACTGGTCAGCGGTACATCCTGCACGCTACCGAAATCCAGATGAGTGGCCAACCGCAGACGATCGGCCAATCTGTTTCTCCTGCCGGCGTATCGGTCGCGTTGCTCACCATTGTAATAACGTTACTGCCTCCTCCGCTTTGCGACCGTCAGTTATCGCCCCGAACAGAGCCAGCGTCGTTACCAGCCTCCAATCGCAACAGCCGAACAATGACGCTCGTGCCACTTGGAACGGTCCCTCGTCGTCGTTCCGACGTCGCTGTTGACCACCAGCTCGTTGGCCACCGTCCCCGATGCAGTCCCGACGCCCGTCTCCCGAAAACTAAGCGATGCAGCTCCCGGAAGTGACGCTGCATGGCGACTGGACCGCAAAACCCTCTGATCACTTTGCCGACCACACAGAGTTTGATAGATGTAGTCGGTGGCGTCCCAGCACTCACTGGCGCGCAGATATCCGCAGTGAGTTGCGAATTGAGCCGACGCCTGAGCGAAGTTCTCGCACTCGCTGCATCCTTCCGCGTTGCCGACAGAGGAACGCCCACCGTGCTTGGTATGTGCACTGCTCGCATTCTCATTGCGGGGCGCCAGCCCCTTTTTGCCGTGTTTGGAAGAATGCCCTTACGACGTTATACTCGGCTTAGAGTTTTTATCGTCCCATTCAGGACGCTTTGACTGCGCGTCTAGTGTCATCAATAATATTCTTCTGCGTGTCGCTAGGTGGTCGACCTGGGTGAAATAATATAAGCAACGTACGCGACCGTGCTTGAGTTATTTCAGTGCCGTTGTCAACTTCAAAACTTGTGCGGTCGTCCATCGACCAGCATCACCGAGGGCAACGCGATGCTTCGGCGACTGGCCAGGTCTTCAATGGAGAACTAGGAGATAGGAGAAAACATTAAATTGAAACGATTCAAGGACGACGAAACAGAAATGTCTTAAGCTTCGCGATACAGCAAACAAGTAGAGCGTTCTTCATGTCGACTTGCGAAGAAGATTAAAGTCATTGCATCATTTATCGACTTTTGCTCGTGTTTAAGAGCTTCAGAGAAACATAAGAAAGACAGGAAGCGGGAGCGGAGAATGCTTAAGGGATTACGTCGAGGGATTTGAGTTGAAACCGGAAGGGATCCTCTAAATCGAGGCCGCGTGACCGCTTCGCTCGATGGAAGTGAAAAGATTGAGCCTCGTCTCGTAATTACTGCAAATTGGTGCTCCCTGAGAAAGGAAGAAAATAATAATTGCTTTGTCTTTAATCTCCGGGAAGCTATTTCGATATGGAGTCAATGAGCCCCCCAGGACGTTCGCTAATGCGCAGTCGTCTTCCGGAAGCAAATCGCAAGGGAAAAGCAAGTGATGTTTAAAAAGCTTCCAAATAAATTGATTTAACTAGAAATTCATTGCAATCAGTGCTTTATACTATAGCTATAGCTTTCATGACAGGGATCGCACGACGACGTCTACCAAGTTGGCGCGGCTGTTGCCCAAGGATATATCCAGCATCCGGCACCAGATCTCGCCCACGATTTTACTTCGAGCCATGGTGATGCGGCACCGTTCTTTTCTAAAATCCTTGTAATTTTCAAAAAAAAAACACGACAAAAACGTCGGCCTGCCTGCTTTGGCTCTGGAGAGAGCAAGGGCGTATCGGTGGTCAAAAGCGCAGGGCGGCCGAAAGGCAGTTTTATCTCCAGGTTATCTCCTGAAACGCCCTCTGCTGATCACCTTTCACACGTCCAAGCACCACCATTTGCCTGCAAAAACCTCAAGACAAAGCATGAATTGTATACCTCATGTTTGCCCCGATAAAAAAAACAGTTAAACGCCTGCAGGACCCCTCCATGTCGCCAAGAAACTGCTCATCTAAGACATTCGAATGACCTCTCCGCGAAAGTTCTTCATGCAACCGAAAGCGAGATCCTGATCAAGGTCACTCAAGCAACGACGGTAGTCCCGGTTGAGATTTGGGTCCCACCCTCACACAAACCAGGACATAGCGCGGACCCACTTATGGCCAGGAATAAGCAACAATCCCAAGAAAACTTCTGCAGGGGACCGTTTGGCTAAACATACAAAAGTTTATTCTTGCACAAAAATCCTAGTAAAAACAGTCTCGAGGTGAGCCGCCTTTTACGCCACCCCCTTCCACACACGAAAGCTGCACTGATCTTCCCCACCCACTCGCAGCGACCCACGTCTACCCCGCATCAGACCACTTACACTCCCTCGACCACAGACTCCCAGCAAAAGATCCCCTCTGAAGCACCTGCAATACGCGAGGAATTCAAGCGTCAAAATGCGCGAGTAGAGGCACACACTCATCCTCCCCAACCACCACAGAATCACCATCGAGAACCAACCGCCGCCTCCTCGCAGTCTACCGAACCTATGGAAACCACGAAGCCACCATTGGCATAGGAGATAGACGAGATAGGCGTAAAGGCTGACTTGAAGAACCCGCAGCCATATAAACTCTTCCCAGTAGGTTTTATTTGAAAGAAAATTCATCGGAGTCATTAAACAACAATCACACCATGCAACAAAGCACTCAAAAAAGCAACTGCATACTGGCTGAAAACAAGCTCGATAAATTTGTGTCGTTGAGCGGAATACGGGCGAGAAGAAACAATGTGGACAGGACAGACGCCCATTTACAACTAAAGTTTATTGAATAGTCTCCAAGAAAGCGAAGCAATTCGGTAGCTCCCCGCTCTTTGACAATGCAACGATTGTGAGCAAGTCTAATGACGGACTGGTGAGGGAAATTATTGTGGCTCGCCATATATGCGTAAAATCGACCTCGTGTGTTAGTGTCCTGTCAGAGGCACTGGCGAATAAAGAAATAAGTTATCTAAGTAGGCGTTAGGTGGGGGGGGGGGGTATTGAATCTGAATCTTTACGAGCCTTGTATCTACCTTGGGTTGTGCATGCACAACCCCGTCCGCTTTCTTCCAAACTATTTAATAAATTTTAAGTTAGCGTCTGTCCTTTCCACATCGTTTCTTCCAGCCCTTATTCCACTCAACGACACAACGTGATACACCAACTGGCCCAACATTCATCGATTCTGAAGCTCGATAAGGAACCCCCCAACAGATACTGCAGAAACTCCTTAGTGGGATAGTGCGTAAGCATTCTTTTTAGTCGCTCATATATATATATATATATATGAGCGACTTATATATATATATGAGAGACGAGGTTTAGGCAGCCAGTCTCTTCTTTATTCTCCCGAGTGAGAGCTCCACCACCAGGGTCCAAAACGGTGATGATGAGTATGTACAGGTGAGAATATGAAGCCTATGAATAATGCTCACACTAATTTCCCCGCACGCGCAAGCGGCCAGCCAGGCCGCGACTTAGCCAGGAGGGGAACGCCGAACGAATCGTTTTAGGCGCGAAACGTGAACGATCTCCGAACCACGACAACGATGGTCGGAAGAAACGTCTACGGGAGTAACGCGATAGTTCACGGGGGATGTTTGTTCGTTAATAATATAGGGTCCAAGAAAGCGGGATTCAAACTTCTCGCACAAACCGGGTGTACGAATGGGCGTCCAAAGGAGCACTTCCTCTCCAGGACGAAAGGAGACGTCGCGACGAGAGATGTCGTAACGTTGCTTGCGATCTAGCTGACTGACTTCTGTGTTGAAGCGAGCTCTCGTGAGGTGGTATCACGCTGTAAAAGTACAGCACCGATCCCATGGCCACTAGCGTCGGTGTGCAAGCAAGTTGGTGCGTTCTCATCGAAGTGACAGAGGACAGGTTCGGTGGTTAATGCCTGCTTGAGGGCTTGAAAAGAAAGTTCGCATTCATCTGTCCAAGGGAAAGCAGTGCCCGACGTGAGCAACTTGTGTAGCGGCGACGCCACGGCCGCAAAATGACTGATGAAGCGGCGGAAGTAAGATGCCAGGCCCAAGAAACTTCTTAATTGCTTTTGATTTTCAGGGCGAGGGAAGCGAAGCACGGCAGCAACCTTTTCGGGATCCGGTCGAACGCCATCTTTGCTGATAAGATGGCCCAACACTGTGATGTTCGTTCTGGCAAAATGGCATTTCTTTGTGTTGAGTTGGAGTCCAGCGTTGGAAATGCATGTGAAAACTTCGTCCAAGCGCTCAAGGTGCTGACGAAAAGTTGTAGAAAAAATAACGATGTCATCTAAATAGCACAGACAGGTCTTCCACTTAAGGCCACGTAAAACTGTGTCGATCATGCGTTCAAATGTTGCAGGAGCATTACATAAACCGAATGGCATGACGTTGAACTCGTAAAGTCCGTGTGGTGTTGCAAAGGCTGTCTTGTCCTTGTCCGCATCGTGCATGGGGATTTGCCAGTATCCGGATCGGAGGTCTAGACTAGAGAAATATTCTGCACCCTGGAGGGAGTCAATGGCATCGTCAATTCTTGGCATCGGATATACGTCTTTGCGCGCGATCTTATTAAGGGCTCGATAATCGACGCAGAATCGTACAGAGCCGTCTTTCTTGCGAACCAGCACGACAGGAGACGACCAAGAACTGGAGGATGGCCGAATGATGTCTCTCTGGAGCATGTCATCAACGTTATCCGCAATGATTTTCCGTTCTGCGGAAGACACGCGATACGGGCGGCGGCGTACAACCGAACTGCCTTCGGTTTCGATGGGATGTACTGCGACGGAAGTGCGCCCCAGAAGCTTGGAGTGGACGTCAAATAAGGCTCTGTGTTTGTGCAGGAGTGCCAGAAGGTCTTCTTTCTGCGCAGCGGTCAAATCGGGATTTATCGCGGCCGTTAAAGCAGCGGTAGCAGTGTGATAATCAGTTGTGGTAGACAAAGGTGGTGATTCGGTGTGAAGCGGTACCAGCGAAAGAGGTTCGGTGTCAGTAAAGCATTTCACAGTAGAGCCCTGGGAGAGCACAACTGGCGAAGAAGTAGGGTTATGAACAGCGACTAACGCTCTACCGTCCTGAAACCGTACTAGGCTAGGAGTAAGGCTAAGCCCACCAGAAATGCAGTAACCGCTCGGTGCAAGGAACACATCACCATTATTAATAGTGTCGGAAGTCAGCGTCAGAATATGCTCATTACCCGCGGGAATGAAACAGTCGGTAGACGTGACAAAACGCAGGCTATGAGCATTGACAGCGGACGAAGATTCAGTGTCCGTCATATGAATAGTGCGCTGACGGCAAGAGATGAAAGCTGAGGCGGAGGACAGGAAGTCCCATCCCAAAATCATCGCGTAAGTTCACGAAGATAGCACGACGAACTGAATGTGGTGGAGGATGCCATCAATGAAAACGCGCGCAGTGCAAACACTGGAGGGCTGAACAAGAACTGTATTAGCACAACGAAGGGGAGGGCCATTATACGGTGTCTTCACTTTTCGCAATCGAGAACACAAGTCAGCACTAATAACGGAAAGCGATGCACCTGTGTCAACCAAGGCTTCGATTCGGACACCTTCAACACACACCAAAAGTATATTTTACGGGCGCTCTGGAGGAGTTTCACGTTGTCCAAAAGATGCAGCTTTCCCTCCTGAAGCTGCACCATTTAGTTTTCCGAGCAGTGATCGGAGGACGAAGTAGCCGGTCGTAGAGGGGAAGAAGAGCGGCGCATCGGTGATGGAGAGCGACGACGCGGGAAACGCAATGAACCGGCAGTGTTGAAGTCCTGTGGAGATGGGGAACGTCGTGGATAATAATCGTAGTCAGAACGCCGACGTCGTGGTACAGGGCCAGAAAACTGATCCCTTTCAAAGCCGTCATAGCCACGTCTTTCATCTTGCTGACGGCGTCGGCAAAACCTGGAAATGTGGCCACGGATGCCGCAGTAGTAACAAACCGGTCGAGGTGGGCTCCATGCGTTATAAGACGGAACAGGCGATGGCCTTGCAGTGATATGATTCAGGGACATGTGCGGTGCAGGTGCCTGTTGTGGTGGCTGCTGGGAGGGTGGCGCTATAGAGGCAACCTGAGCGTACGTTGGCGTATGGATAGGGCGCGGGCTCGTGATTTGCGGGCAGGTCACGGCAGCTATCTCTTCCCTCACGATATGGCGTAGGCCGCCACCAGGGGGCATCAGATGGACCTCAGGAGGGTTTGACGAAGCTTGGGCGTGCAGTTCCTCACGGATGGTGGAGCTAATCAAAGCACGTAGCTCGCTGGCGTTGGACGCCTTGAAATCAGACGTGTCAGGGTGTAAGCGGAGCATATGAAGGTCATCGAGACGCTGACACGTACTGATGATGTCGGCGACGGTAGTGGGATTCAGCACTACAAGAGCATTGAATGCCGCAGTCTCAATACCCTTGAGCAGGTGGCGCACACGGTCACTCTCTGCCATCGAGGTGTTCACGCGGCGGTAGAGGGCGAGGACGTCCTCTATGTACGAAGTGTAGGACTCGCCTGAGTGCTGTACACGCTCAGCAAGCTTCTCTTTAGCGATATCGGAGCGGACAGACGAGTTCGCGAAAATCTGGTGTAGATGGTGTTTAAAAATGCTCCAGTTGACCAAATCGAGCTCATGATTGGAAAACCAAGTTTTCGCAACTCCGGTTAGGTAGAAGGCGACGTGAGCAAGTTTTGCTGATTCGTTCCAGTGGTTAAAGTCACTCACGCGCTCGTATAGCTCTAACCAGTCTTCAACGTCGTCGCCTGGAAGCCCAGCAAATAGCGGTGGATCCTTCTGAGGGGTGGTGACTGTCCAAGAAAGGGTTCCCGCAGGAGTAGGCAAGGTGGATGTCGTGGTACTGGTCTGCTGGTCTTGCGACATGGTTGAGTGCAGTGGTTAGAGGCGGCGACCCGAGCGGAGCTCCAGGGATGTAGCGTAGGTGAAGCTGGAGAGAGACCGGGAGCGAGAGGGCGAAGGAACCGGACAGCACACTCCACCACTTGTGAGACGAGGTTTAGGCAGCCAGTCTCTTCTTTATTCTCCCGAGTGAGAGCCCCCCCACCAGGGTCCAAAACGGTGATGATGAGTATGTACAGGTGAGAATATGAAGCGTGTGAATAATGCTCACAATATATATGTATATATATATATATATATATATATATATATATATATATATATATATATATATATATTGACCATTATTCATACGCTTCATATTCTCACCTGTACATACTCATCATCACCGTTTTGTGGCATGGTGGTGGGGCTTTCACTCGGGAGAATAAAGAAGAGTCTGGCTGCCTAAACCTTGTCTCACAACTGGCGGAGTGTGCTGTGCGGTTTCGTCCTGTCGCTCCTGGTCTCACTCCAGCTTCACTGACGTTACATCGGCGGAGCTCCGCTCGCCTCTGCCAATGCACTCGACCACATCCCAAGACCAGCAGACCAACACCACGACGTCCACCTTGCCTGCTCCTGCGAGAACCCCTTCCTGGACGGTCACCACCCATCAGAAGGACTGAACGGTGTTTGATAGACTTCCAGGTGACGACGTTGAAGACTAGTTAGAGCTATACGAGCGCGTGAGTGACTTTAACCACTGGAACGAATCTGCAACACTTGCTCACGTCGCCTTTTACCTAACCGGCGTCGCGAAAACTTGGTTTTACAACCATGAGCTTCATTTCTGTTCAACTGGAGCACATCTAAACACCACCTACGCCAGAATTTCGCCAACTCGTCTGTCCGCTCCGATATCGCCAAGAAGAAGCTTGCTGAGCGTGTTCAGTACTCGGGCGAGTCATACACTTCGTACATAGAGGACGTCCTCGCCCTCTGCCGCCGCGTGAACACCTCAATGGCAGAGAGTAACTGGGTACGCCAGCTGCCCAAGGGCATTGGGACTGTGGCATTCAATGCTCGTGTAGTTCATAACCTCACTTACGTCGCAGACATCATCAGTACGTGTCAGCGTGTCGATGAGCTTCATATGCTCCGCTTACACCCTGACACATCTGATTTCAAGGCGTCCAACGACAGCGAGCTACGTTGAGAGACTTCAACGCTGCCGGTTCATTGCATTTCCCACGTCGTCGCTTTCTATCACCGATGCGGCGCTCCTCTTCCCCTCTTCGACCGACTACTTCGATCTCCGATCACCGCGTGGAAAACTAAATGGTGCAGCTTCAGAAGGGAAAGCTGTATCATTTGGACAACGTGAAACTCCTCCGGAGCGCCCGTAAAATGTAATTATGGTGAGTGTTTTAGGTGTCCGAACGAAAGTCTTGGTTGACACAGGCGCATCGCTTTCCGTTATAAGTACTAACTTGAGTTCTCGATTGCGAAAAGTGAAGGCACCGTATAATGGCCCTCCCCTTCGTTGTGCTAATGCAGTTCTTGTTCAGCCCTGCGGTGTTTGCACTGCGCGTGTTTTCATTGATGGCATCCTTCACCACATTCAGTTTGTCGTGCTGTCTTCTTGTACCTACGCGATGATTTTGGGATGGGACTTCCTGTCCTCCACCTCAGCTTTCATCTCTTGCCATCAGCGAACTATTCATATGACGGATACTGAATCTTCGTCCGCTCTCGATACTAACAGCCTACATTTCGTCAGGTCTACCGACTTTTTCATTCCCGCGGGTCATGAGCATATTCTCTCACTCCCTGGATTTTTCGCTGCAGCACACACCTCATTCTGTCGCGAATATTTATCCGGTGTCTTTGTCCTTCGGTAGCCAGCTCGGGCCTCAAATAGTAAGGCAATGAACTTTGCCCGTTATCGCACGTATTTTCCATTGATTTCTTTCTTCCCATCCTTGTAAACGTCTACAAACTTCTGTGTTGATACCCTGCATCAATTTGCTTATTCTGTTATCCCACGTTCTTCTTGACTCCTAGTTGTCTCTCTACCCTTTCAATTATCCTGTACTTGGTTGCCAACTTTCATAACCTCTTCCTCCATTCCATGTCCAGGCTTTTGAAGCACAGGTATTTGAGGTACAGATGTGAGGTACTTTAGCCAGCCATTTATTTTCATCTCCGTTCATTAGCCTTTTTTTCAAAACTAACTTTGCTCGGCGCTTACTTGACCCATGTCACCCTGCACTGTTTCATTTGTGGTTTTAGCGTGGGCCGCCCAAAGGCCAACCAGCCTACCGACCTATGGCAAGCGTCTATCCCCGACAGAACAGAATGGCATTTGCGGACCTCAGCGCTGGTACCACTACTCTTTTCGAAATTTCTTGCACCACCTCACACAAGCATCTATTGTAGTCCCATAGTGTTTTATGTTTCTATATTGATGAATTCCGCCTCCCCTTCATTCTTGGATTCTCTCGGTGAACGCCTGAGTATGTTTTCGTTTATGTCTACCTTCAGGTATTTATATTGCTAGGTTATGCGTGTGACTTTCTGTTGCCGCGTCGTCTCTTCATTAGAGATGGTAACTCCCGATTTCTCTTCGTGACAGGCCAGCCACGTGCGAGTGATGGGAAGAAGATGACGACGCCGGCTGGCAAAAAGGAGCACAAAAGAAGCAGTGGCACGTGAGTGAAAGGAAAAAGAAGAGAACAAAGCACTAACACCGCAAACCATGGCTCGATGATTACTGCATTAACGTTTACTTTTCAACTCCAATGCTCAAATTGTTAACTCTCTTGATATTATTATTATTTTTATGCACCTAATTTAACAGCCCGATTCATGGCCAAACCCCCACTGTGGGTATGTGCCACGGCCACTCAGGACAAGAACAACAACAGCAGCATTACACAAGTTCATTGAAGCGTCCCGAAGGTTACGCTGTTACGGTACTCGACCGTGGGACACAGTATTTTATTTTTATCTTTCGATAAGTTTATATATAGGCCCTCTCAAAATTTGCGCTATCATTTAGTTGCCTAATGCTTCGTTTTGAATGTTTGACTTTACCCACTTTCGTATTTTGTTGGATGTAATCTTCTATCTACACATTGTGGTGAGTCGCCCCAGTGGATACGAGCCATGTTTTGAGGCAGCAACAACAACAACAACAACAACAACAACAACAACAACAACAACAACAACAACAACAACAACAACAACAACAACAACAACAACAACAACAACAACAACAACAACAACAACAACAACAACAACAACAACAATACTGGTGTTGTTGATTCATTAGTTACGGCCTGTAGAAAAGAAATGATTTTTTGCCAGGCACTTTAACTGCCATCATTATTCGTGGGGTTTTAAGACAGCTGTATGTCTCAAACGGCAAATAAATGAAATGAAATGGAATGAGTCAAGCGGTAAATATTTGTGTGAATGGGTGAATGGGCTGGTACAAATAATTCATCATGCATTAACGCAAAAGCACCCACATTTGTTTGTAGTCAGTCGCTTTCTACGATAGATATTACTTTTTCTAGCTCTAATTTGTCTATCTCCACATGGTCTGTTATAAACTCGGGCACGAGCAGTGACCATTTTCCTATACTTCATGAGCGCGTATGCCCGTTGATTCAATTTAATATGCATTCAAATACGTTCGTTAATTTCAGCGTATTCAGATCGGTCTTACACACGGACTTATCCAATCAGCTATGGGATAATGAAGAAGAAAAGACCACAAATTTATTTTTTGTTTTAAAAGATTCTGTAACGAGGTCTCAATTCACTGTGCACTCCACTAAAAGCGGGTCTTCTAACCCCTGGTGAAACACAGAGTGCTCACGTGATTACAGCATAAGAGAAGCAGCTTTGCAAAAACTACTTCATAACCAGAGATTGGCGACGAGAAAGACAGTGAGTTTAGCTGTCATGCCATTTGTTGTATGACGAGAGCCTCATTATGGTTGTCCATGGCGCTGAACGCAGCAGAAACTCGCTGGCGTAGAGCAGACGACAGCCCTGGGTAGGATCGGGCTGCGCGACGTCCTCAGGCATGGCAGAAACGGGAGGGAGCGTCCGGCTGCGGAGTTCCAGGCCTGTAATGGGCACGGCATCTCCACCGATAGGCGTGTTGGTTTAATTAATGAAGCCCCCAGAGAGTTGAGCACTACAGCGAGGGGTCGCGCAGCTCGGACAATGCAGGCGCAAGGCTTCGACCAACTTCTCCAGTACATAAAGAACTTATATCGCGAGACGAGGTCAAGGTAAAGCTGAGACAGCTTTATACTGCAAATGCTGTGCACACGGTGCGTTCAACACACGCCCAAATGATGTCACGGTGCAAAAAAATAAAAAGCGTTCAGTGCACACCAAACACGTCAAAGTGCGTACTTTAGGATGCACACTCTTGAGGGCAGCGGAATGAACACCTAGAAGAAAAATAAAAGGGCCTGAGTAGGCGTTGAGAACAATTGAGGTGCTGTTCGCAGCAGTGAAACGGAAGGACACGCCCTCACTCTGAGGTGCGAGCAGTTCGGGATGTCCAGAGAGTTCGCCGCAACTTGCAAAACTGACATCACGAAATTGATTTCTCAGGACAGCATCAGCATGACATTTTCAGATGATACGTTTCCGACTGTGTGATTATTTGGCTTTGGACGCTTTGATCTAGCTCCCTTCTTGCCGCCTCCTTATTTGCAGGTCGCTACGTGCAGCCGAGAGAGCGCCCTGCGAAGGGCCGTGTGCAGCAGCCGCGAATTTCCAGGCGGCGGTGATCCATTACGGCTGGTAATCACGTTGGCGTCTCTATCGAATTAAAAAGCCGTACGTGACGGTGGGCACGCCGGCTACGTCGCACTGGATTAATGGAGCGGCCGTTCCTCCCTGGCACGCGAATATTCATGAGCACATAATTGACTGCCAATTAACGCCCCCGTTGGGGAGGAGGCCGGGCTGTTTTCTTTGCTTTCGCTGCTGCTCTGAGTTTGGAAGAGTTTCAACGACTGTGAGCCAAGATGGGCATCGAGTGGACACCGGCGTGTTCGCATTCACTGACAATGCCGGTCACCCTGCGAGAGGGTCTGGCATGGCGGGCATCGGTTTTTGGGAACACCGCGAGGCGGCCGTGCACGGCCGAGTCATTTGATGTGAAGGACTGGAGGCTGATCAACTACACAATTTAATATGGCGTCCCAGCCAACGTTGGCAAGCTTAAAAGACAACGCGTGGGCAATCTACGCAGACTGAACTATACGATTAGAATAAAAGCAGGAACATCGCAACATAGGACGAGCGAGTAAACAGGATAGAGCGCTGTCCAGCGCTCTGTCCTGTTTACTCGCTCGTCCTGTGTTGCGCTGTTCCTGTTTTTATTCTAAAGATGAACCAACCAGCCCCTATAAACACACTGCTGAGCGATATGTTTGTCGCAGTAGATTTGCGCAATTCAGGGTATAGTGTTATATCATATAAATTAGTGACAGTTAAGTAAGCAGCTGTTAGATACGGTCCCTTTTCCTCGCATCCTTCGAGTTCACCAGACCACATCGAATGGCCGTCGCACCTATAATCAAGGTGCGCATCTACCACGTTCCCGAGGCGCAGCACGTCCAGACAAGCTGGCGTCCCCCACCTCGTGCGCCGCACGTGGAGCTATTGTCCTACTGCTTGGCTCCTCCCGAAAGTGTAGCGAGAGCCTGGCACGATTCCAAGTAGCCTGGGTCCCGAGCAAAGCTGCTTTGCGGCTCTGAAAGGTCGCTCGGGAACAACCCGCCTTCCCCCTCTGAGTTGCAAACCCGGAGCAAACGACGGCTGTAAGTCACCGTGAAGCCCTCGGAACCCCCATCCGCCTATTGTGACGGCAGTTGCAGACTAGAAGGGCAACACCTGAGGCAAGTCATCCCTCGGACAGTGAAGCTCATGGAGCGACCCCCCTGAGCGGAATGTGACTGCACGGGCGCCTACCATTGGACGAAATCGACGACACCTGAGCGGGATCGACGATTGGCCGAACAGGACCTCGAGACACCGAAGGGGTTAAAAGCCAGAGATCAGAAGCAGAGAGGAAGCATTTCTTCATTCATCTATTGCGGGCTTCTTGCCACGGGCTGCAGCGTCCGAGTTGCTGCCGGCCAGCAATGACTTTATTATTGTTAATTTCTTTGTATTCGTACTGTAAATAATACATATAAACCTCCAGTTTTCATCTCAAAGTCCTCCACAACCTCGGCCAACTCTCGCACTCCAGATACAACACAGCCTATTTCATGTTATCTTTAACAGCGATGTTTAAATGTGACAGCTTAAGAATATAGCCGGAAACATCAAAGGAAAGTGTTTCTTCACTGCTCCCTCTGGCGTTGTCTGCGTTGAAAAGACGGCCAAGAATTTTACCTCGCGTCGATGTTAAGCTCTTAGTGCTGGAAATTTTTATTTTGGGCGTCTACTATAGTCATAACGTCCGCATATTTAATAACGGCAATGGGAAGAAGAAAATCTTATTGCTGAAGTTGCAACAAGTAAAAAAAAGACATCATTATTTTTTCATTTGTGTACTGCTTTACGCACATGCACAGAGGATTGTGCATACGCGACATTTTCTGCGCGTGAGCAGCCGAGCAGAGGGCGAGAAGGTGCTCGTCTCAACGAGAAGCATGCACGCGCTGCGCAGAGTCTACGAGCGCGTCAAGCTTCTGGCGCCGCCGTGTCACGCTGTGTCCATCGATGCGTCCAGCGATCGCGGCCGGATAAGCAGGACAACTAGCACGGAAAGGAGGCGCGCAAGAGTGCGCACTTCTTGCGCCGTCTTCCCGCGCAGTGCAGCAGTTCCAGCTATTCGGCGCAGAGTCGATCGGTAATTGGCACACGACTCGATGACGCGGCACACGACAGCGCGGGTGATGTGGCTGCTAATCCTGCGCAACCGAGGGAGATAAGAACGCATAAGACGAAAAAGCGGTGCCGCGATATCAGTGCAGCGTAGCACTCGCATGCGGCACGGTTGTTCCTGTCGCAGTGGCCGCCGAGTTGGCACCAATGTAGCGAATGCACCACGCCGCTTCTGATCCTCAAGGAGCAAACTGCACACTTGAGAGCATTCCGTACACGCTCGCTTTAATAGCATACGCTTCTAAACGAATAACATGGGCGTCTGTAAGACAAGATGGCAGCATAAAAGCTACGTTCGTGCGGCTGTAAGAAAGTTGACTTTAGTGTGGCTTAGTGTAAAATAGGCGGGCACTACGGCTCTGGACGCTCATGTGTTGTTTACAAAACCGAAGTTGCGGTGACGCGAACCCAAGAAAATAAAAACCGAGAAATAAAAGGAGGGGAAGTTACCTAAGCAGAGCGGTGACCGGGCGTAGCATAGCTATTTAGAAGTGCACTGTAAATTACACTGCGACACAACAAAGTAAATTGCAGTCGACAGCTAGACATGCAGCCAATAGTCCTCGAAGGACAACTGGCATTTCTTTGACGTCATCGACTACTGACATCCTTGGCATTCCGGTGAACGCGCGAGCCGCGTCCTCCTCACAGCTGGCACTGTGCACACACGTGTGAAAATCGCTGTGTGTGTCAAATTAGGCAGCTGGCTGGCTTTGTGAGCTCCGATGCTCTGCACAGCTGCTTGGCTACGAGATGAAACTTGGGAACACTGTCCAGTTCATATAGTTTGCACATTCATGTATATACAAACTAGACTTGTTATGCCGCCCTTGCATGTCATAGAGACAGGTTGGCGGTGAAGCAGCTGCGAACACGCTCTTGGTCTGTTTTGCAGACAGTCTTCTTTGGCGAGTTCAGATTGATTTGGGGTTCGTGGAATCTGGGTATGTAACCACTTTTATCTCGTCAATTTGGGGTCTTCCATTAAATGTGGGACAACAAATAAGGTGTGAAATGAAGCACTCTTGGAACGAGAAAACGCATCAAGGTAGCGTTGAACTATGTACGGAGCAGCAATAATGTCTAATTAGCGAAAAAAGGTTCAAATGAGACCCACATACATACATACATACATACATACATACATACATACATACATACATACATACATACATACATACATACATACATACATACATACATACATACATACATACATACACACACACATACATACATACGCACGCACACAATTTATTCCATGAAAATAAAAAGTAGTATTCGTGCCCGCGGCAACGTAAATCGCGTGTGGTCGAGACACCGCAGGCGCTGCAGCGTCTGCTCAGCACATGCACAAGTTAAATGAGAGAGGAAAAGGTGCAATAAACAAAGCAATAAAGAATAAATGAAGAACAGTACGTCAGTAACAACGGTGCATACGTGACTCAACTAACACAAGAAAGAATATCAGATATTATCCAAATCAATATAATCTAAATAAAAGAGGGAAACAAATCTAGGAAAACAAACCCAAGAACCGACAACATTCTTAAAGCGTCGTCGGTTCTGTAACGTTACAGAACCGAGAAGTATAGTAGAGCGCAAGTATTACACAGTTTAATAGGTAAGAAATTTCACAGTGGATTTCAATTTTTTTACAGACTGAAAACAGATTTTCTGAGGCAACCGATTAAAGTAAAAAGGGACATAAATATCTCGACACTCTTTTACATAGTGCGGATATGTTTTAGGAAGTTTGTAAATGTACACACTCCCCTCGGGCTTGCACTGGTGCGTGGGCCTCACAAGCGGTGTTTTTCTCTCTCATTCATATCTCTTCTCTCTACAGAGGCCGTCTCGTCACACATTTCCGGGCCGGTCCATCGGTGGCTGCTGCCCCCTTGACGTTCCCACAGAGCAGCTGCCATTGGCTTCACATAGTTTCCTAAGGGCCGACAGTTTCAAGCAAGACGCGTGTTTGTGTCAGCGCGCTTCTTGCTGCGGCTTTTACTGTGTGTATTTATTGACGCAGTTTACGAAACAGGCCGAAATAAGTGAGAATCGGCGTCTCGAATTCGAAGTGAATTACATACTTTCATGCACTGTAAAAATGTTTACACCCTTCTATCATATCTATCCCTGTGTTTACACAGGGATAGATATGAAACTCTCCCGTCGGATATTTCTGTGCGGCCTCAGGATGTGAATGATTGCATAGTTCTCAGCTACGTTTTTTGTCGTCGCAAGTCTACTTAGAGCTCCGTTGTCGTTCTCTATAAACTTTTGTAACGCCCTAACAATAGGGGTGTTACCCGTGTGACAAGAGAACACCCTGGAGGGGGCAATCATTTATTTAGAGAAGCCGAGCATCGTCTTATCACGCTCGGCTGCGCCTGCCCACGTAGAAATGAAAGTTGGGCCACAATGCTTGTCGCTGTCTTGGCGGTCGGGTGTCGCAAATTTTTATTAGTTTTGAACACTCAAAATAGCCTGCGGCCACGCTAAACGTGAGGACCACAAGGACGCTACCCAGCACATGTTCACTTCTGCCCGCTCCGCCTTGGCAAGCTTCGTTTCGTATCGAGCTCCTGATGGCGCTTCAAAATGCGCAATTTGGATGTGGCTACTGGTCGAGCTGGTGCAGGTCAAAGCCGGTCAGCATCACATAAAGACAGGAGCAGGTGAGCGCGAACTCCAGCCCAGGTGCCGGCCACTCGAGTTTCACGAAGCTGTCGCCGGGTGCACGACGCTCGCTGTAGAGTCACTAGTTTTCAGAGTAGCGCAAAGGTGCACCCTCGTAGCAGAGCCCTTCTTCCACGCTGTCGCGGTGGAGCTTCCAGAGGTGCTATGTAGGGGCCCAATTTCATAACGGTTCGGAAGGGAACCGGTTCACTTGGCCTCATCTCATTGGTCAAAATTGTGCTTGCGTCAGAGGCCGTCAGAGACAGCATCGCAAATTACGATCACGTCACGCATCTGCCAATAATTTCCTAAGCGAACCCGTCTTTGGCTAAGAGCGGAACTGGTGAAGGGGTAGTCCGCTTTGGGTTTCGTTGCTGTGGCTTGGCTGTTGGCTTGCGACCCTGGCCATGCGCAACGGTCGCGCGACCCCGGAGACACGCGGGCGTCGCGCGCGCGTGCGTTGGTTGCTTCGGAAGCTATTACTTGCCTTCGTCGTCTGCTTGGCGTTGCTCTTTCGGTGTCGACCACGGCTGGGAGTGCGACACGCGTTCGAAGAAGTGACGGATAATTATTTGCACCGCACCTGCCGGCTTTCTAAGTCGACCTTTTGTAGGCTACGCTATCAACTGGAGGAGACTCGGGTGCAAGCGTACCAGTGGTCATTTCACGCAGAGGAAGGAATTGCGCGCTGTGGTTCATCGCCAACGGCCTGGCGCTCCCAGAGGTCGGTCGGAAGCGAAGCATTCTTCGGAATGGCCTAGATCTCTGCTGCCGACACGAAGTCCACGAAGCTGTCCTCGTAGAAGGGCTGGGTAAGCTTTCCCGTGACCTCCGCTTCAAAGCCAATGCCAAGGGCATGGAGAGATTGAATTCCCAGTGCAATAACCAGCGTGAATAGCTCGCAGATCGCCGTTAAGGGGTGCGATCGGAGATCGTTGTTCGGCGCGTTCGTTCGGTTACTGGCGCGCGCGATTGGCCTACTCCGCGTCGACGTCGCCAGCCGCGGGGCGCGGCCACGTTTTTAGTGACGTCAAAATGACGACACACTTCTGTTAACCATCGTGCAACCGAGAACGTCGTCTGCTAGGCGTCGAACCCGATGGGAGTTGGGAAGTTTGGAGCGATCATATGCTCGTTACGAGACCGGCTTGGATTGGGTTGGTGGATTGGGTTGGATCAAACCGGCGGCTGCGGCTGCAGCATGGCACGCTTGGATCTAATTCACAGTTTCATTCGAGAAAATTGGGCTTGCGTTGGGAACTTCAGTTGTTGCGCTGGCGCTGCTCGAGGAGGAAGGAGAGCGGGTGGAGGTGCGAAACGCGTTTGAAGAAATGGCATAAAGCGAATTCTGGCGTCGCTGTCGTTTCTCGAAACAAATAGTGCGCTCGTTGTACAGTGAAGTCGGCACCATCATCGGGTGCCAGCGAGTCACTGGAATGTTGTTGCTGCCTCTTGAAAAGTGCGCCACTGTACCCGTTGTTTTTTTTTCTTTTCTCGCTGTTCGCGACACCACCTAGGGACGACGCAGAGAAACTAATAGTTATAAATTGCAGTAGTCACACATATTACTATTTGAAGAGATGGTTAAGCTTGAGAAGAAAAAAATAAATTTTTTAGATAAAGATTTGATTCATTGGAAGACCAGAAACATTCCATTTTGTAGTATATGGTCTCCAAGCAGACGCCAAACGGGGGAAGTAAGCTTCCGGGGAGGATAGAGATTCTTGTTGGTGGAAGGAAAAAAATTGGGTAAAGTGCAGCGCAGTAACTGTCTCTCAGATGAGGACACCTCAACCGCGCTGCACAAGAGGGAATTGAAAGAAGGGTGAAAGAGACGCGGCGGCGGCGGCCCGAACAGCGCGCGTGGGCAAGTTGGTGGCCTTCGCTTATGGGGCGCGGTGGCGCGCCTAGTCGTGGTGAAGCAGAGCTTCCTGCGCGGCGAGAGCCGCGTCGCACATCTGTCGCACGATGCTGTCGATGGCTGGGCATTGTACGAGCAGGGCACGGAGTGCAGCCGCGAGAGCGGCTATGAGTGCGTCCCTAGGGTCGCTGCTCGGAGCGGTTTGTGGGCCGCGTAACGGCTCAGGAGCGGCCGTCTGGGTGTTGCGGCCACGCAGGGCGTCACTGTATGATCGGCCCTGCGGGGTGCGAGTAGACGTCGACGGAGCGGCTGTATGCGGCTCGTACGATGTGGCACCGGCCAGCTCAAGCGCTTTTTTCCTCTAAAGGGGCCGCTCAGACGAAGACAACAACACGGCCGCCTTCCTCTCGCGCTGCCACACGGGACAGCTCGGCTCTGTCGAAGGGTGTCGACCACCGCAATTGACGCAGCGTGGCTTCTCCGCGGGGTAGTCTCCTGTAGGATGCGAGTCACCGCAGCGGAGGCAGCGGGCGTCGCGGAAACAGGTGGCGCCGGCGTGGCCGAAAACGCCGCAGCGGTCGCACTGAAGTGGTCGGGGAAGTCAGGCACGAACGGCGCGCAGCTGCTTGAAGAGTCGCACGTTCGGAGGCACGACGCTCCCTACGAACGTGACGGTGATGCTTGCGCCACTCCGCGAGCATGACACCACCGCGACAGGTGCCTCCAGGTTTTCTCTCACTGTGCGGGCGTCGAAAGAAGGGTCGACCCCGTAAATGACACCCACACAGGAGTTGCTGTGCAGTGCCTTCGAGCGCACCGCCACGTCACCAATGACGCACACCTCGAGAAGGGGCGCCGAGTCGGCACCGCGTGTCACGTCCACAGCCACCACGTTGCGACGGAAGTTGACACGAATGCGCCTCGCACCCGGCACGGCGGATAGCTGAGCGGCGAGTGTCTCGCGAGAGAGCCAGGAACGTGGCTCTGCGCTCGATGGGCCGGTAGAGGATCGTGACGGCGGTATCGTGAGCGACCCCGCCGTCAACGGGTGGAGAAAGCGGCTCAAAGTCGACGAACCGTCGGAATCGGCGTCGTCTTCTTGCGGCGTTTTTCGGCTTTGCCGCGGCGGGCTGGCAGGCTTGCGAGTCCTTAGCGGCCGCGAGCGGCAGCGGAGAGTTCCTGTGGAAGTGCTGCCCTGTTCCCTCAGGAACTAGGGTTTGCGTTCTCGGCCGGCTGTGGTTGGAAGCGGGGCCGTCGGCGGCATCCTCGAGATCGCCGGGAGGCACCACCGCCGTCGCGCACGGACCCTCGTCTGGTGCGGTGGACTCTACGGTGTTGAGCGGAGGCGACGAGCAGGCCTCCGGCGACGAAAGCAAGGGGCTCACCGGGCGGATAGGACTTGCCTCGAGTGAGGCAGTCGCGTCCGTGCGGAAGGACGTAGAGTCGGAGCCAATCATGCTTGCGGTTGGCGAGTGGAAGCTGCCGGCACTCTCGTCGGTGTCGCCTGTCGACGGGCAGCTCGCACTGTCGTCGGCGGCCGAAGCGGGCGCCTCCGCGGTGGCGTCCGTTGAGGCGGACGGCGCGGCGTGGTGGTCGCTGGCAGTAGTTTTCGGCGCATCAAAGGGAAATGCGCGGAAGGGAGTATCCAGCGCAGATGGGGCGCGCGTGGATAGTGTCGTGCTCACTTGAGGAGGCGTGCATGACGACGCGGAGCTCGTTCAGTCCGCCGAGAGTGCGCGTAGCGTACGAGCTTTCAGCCCACGCTTCCAACGTAAGGCAGGAGGCGATCTGCCGGAGCGTGACTGCCGGCCACGTGGGTGGAGCTGCAGGGCTCGTCTGGACGCCGGGCCATCGGTGCAGCCAGGAGTTTGCTTCGTCGGCCTCTTCCTCTGCTGCTTCTTCGGAGGGTCGCCCATGAGATGGGGCTTCCGTCTGTCGTGTGAGCTCTGAAAAGGGCTGCGCTCGTAAGCGCGATCACATGCGGAGACGTGCGCGCGAGAGAGGTGGCGGGCGAGCCGTAGTCGTCGGAGCGAGGGGCGATGCGACCGCTCGCTTCGAGTGTCCGGGAGTTCACCGCTTGCCGATTGTCTGCTCTCTCCCCCTGTTCTCACAAATTTTGCATACTGTCACTGTGACGTTGCAGCAACCGAACAGAATGTGTATCGAACAAATATCTCCGATCGCGCCCCAGCAATCAGAACCAAGGCTGGTCCAGCGCTTCCTTCGTTAGGCTGATAAAACTATACAGTCAGGATGGGAAGATATTCGATAGCCTGATTACGCCCACTGTAGGGCAAAGGTCTCTCCCATACTTCTCCAACTACCCCGGTCATGTACTAATTGTGGCCATGTTGCCCTACAAACTTCTTAATCTCATCCGCCCACCTAACTTTCTGCTGCCCCATGCTACGCTTCCCTTCCCTTGGAATCCAGTCCGTAACCCTTAAAGACCATCGGTTACCTTCCCTCCTAATTACATGTCCTGCCCATGCCCATCCGTTTTCTTGATTTCAACTAAGATGTCATTAACTCGCGTTTGTTCCCTCACCCAATCTGCTCTTTTCTTATCCCTTAACGTTACACCCATCATTCTTCTTTCCATATCTCGTTGCGTCGTCCTCAATTTAAGTAGAACCCTTTTCGTGAGCCTCTAGGTTTCTGCCCCGTAGGTCAGTACTGGTGAGACACAGCTGTTATACACTTTTCTCCTGAGGGATAATGGCAACCTGCTGCTCATGGTCTGAGAATGCCTGCCAAACGCACCCCAGCCCATTCTTATTCTTCTAATTATTTCAGTCTCACAATCCGGATCCGCGGTCACTACCTGCCCTAAGTAGATGCATTCCCTTACCATTTCCAGTGCCTCGCTACCTATCGTAAACTGCTCTTCTCTTCCGCGACAGTTAAACATTACTTTAGTTGTCTTCAGATTAATCTTAGACCCACCCTTCTGCTTTGCCTCTCCAGGTCAGTGAGCATGCATTGCAATTGGTCCCCTGAGTTTCTAAGCAAGGCAATATCAGCGAATCGCAAGTTACTAAGGTATTCTCCATTAACTCTTATCCCCAATTCTTCCCAATGCAGGTCTCTGAATACCTCCTTTAAACACGCTGTGAATACCATCGGAGAGATCGCATCTCCCTGCGTGACGCCTTTCTTTATTGGGATTTTGTTGCTTTCTTTATGGATGACTACTGTGGCTGTGGAGCCGCTATAGATATATTTCAGTATTTTTACATACGGCTCGTTTACACCCTGATTCCGTAATGCCTCCATGACTCTTGAGGTTTCGACTGAATCAAACGCTTTCTCGTAATCAATGAAAGCTGTACATAAGGGTTGGTTATATTGCGCACATTTCTCTATCACCTGATTGATAGTGTCAATATGGTCTATTGTTAGGTAGCCTTTACGGAATCCTGCCTGGTCCTTTGGTTGACAGACGTCTAAGGTGTTCCTGATTCTATTTGTGATTACCTTAGTAAATACTTCGTAGGCAACGGACAGTAAGCTGATCGGTCTATAATTTTTGAAGTCTTTGGAGTCCCCTTTATTATGGGTTATGATTATGTTAGCGTTCTTTCAAGATTTGGGTACGCTCGAGGTCATGAGGCATTGCGTATACAAGGTGGCGAGTTATTCTAGAACAATCTGCCCACCATCCTTCAACAAATCTGCTTTTACCTGATCCTCCCCAGCTGCTTTCCCCCTTTGCATAGCTCCCAAGGTTTTCTTTACTTCTTCCTTGTGGGATTTCAATTTCCTCTAGACTATTCTCTTCTCCATTATCGTCGTGGGTGCCACTGGTACTCTATAGAACTCATCAGCCAATTGAACTATCTCATCCATATTAGTAATGATATTGCCGGCTTTGTCTCTTAACGCATACATCTGATTCTTGCCAATTCCTAGTTTCTTCACTGCTTTTAGGCTTCCTCCGGTCCTGAGAGCATTTTAGTTCTACCCATATTATACTTCCTTATGTAAGCTGTCTTACGCTTGTTGATTAACTTGGAAAGTTTTGCCAGTTCTATTCTAGCTGTAGGGTTAGAGGCTTTCATACATTGGCGTTTCTTGGTCAGATATTTCGTCTCCTGCGATAGCTTACTGGTATCATGTGTAACGGAGTTACCACCGACTTCTGTTGCACACTCCTTAATGATGCCCATAAGATAGTCGTTCATTGATTCAACACTAAGGTCATCTTCCTTATTTAAAGCCGAATACCTGTTCTCTTGCTTGATCCGGAATTCCTCTATTTTCCCTCTTACCGCTAACTCATTCATCGGCTTCTTATGTACCAGTTTTTTCGTTTCCCTCCTCATGTCTAGGCTAATTCCAGTTCTTACCATCCTATGGTCACTGCAGCGCACCTTGCCGAGCACGTCCACATATTGTATGATGCCAGGGTTAGCGCAGAGTAGAAAGTCTTTCATTTCTAGTCTCGCCATTCGGGCTCCTCCACGTCCACTTTCGCTATCCCGCTTGCGGAAGAAGGTATTCATTATCCGCATATTATTCTGTTCTGCAAACTCTACTAAAAATGCAAAATAGAAGTGAGGCGTGCAGACAGGACACAAGAGTAGAGAAGTGGACAACACGAACGCCACTTCTACCAATCAGGAGTCCACTTCTCTACTCTTGTGTCCTGTCTGCACGCCTCACTTCTATTTTGCATAATGAATCCTTACCAACTAGCTCAGCTTTCTGTCGTTCTCTACTAAAAACTCTCCCCTGTTATTCCTAGAGCCTATGCCATATTCCCGCACTGACTTGTCTCCAGCCTGCTTCTTGCGTACCTTGGCATTGAAGTCGCCCATCAGTATAGTGTATTTTGTTTTGACTTTAACCATCTCCGATTCCACGTCTTCATAGAAGTTTTCGACATCCTGCTCATCATGACTGGATGTAGGGGCGTAGACCTGTACGTTCTTCAATTTGTACCTCATATTAAGTTTCACAACAAGACCTGCCACCCCTTCGTTAATGCTATATAATTTCTGTATCCGACTCCTAGTTCTCGTCTCTCCACTAAGCTCCGGTAGAACAGGACGGGCCCGCTTTTTAGCACTGTATATGCTTCTTTTGTCCTCCTAATCTCACTGAGCTCTACTATATCCAATTTACTGCCCGCTAATTCCTCCAATAGCACTGCTAGACTTGCCTCACTAGATAACGTTCTAGCTTTAAAAGTTGCCAGGTTCAGATTCCCATGGCGGCCTGTCCGGACGCAGAGATTCTTAGCACCCTCTGCTGCGTCACAGGTCTGACCGCCGCCGTGGCCAGTTGCTTCGCAGCTGCTGGGGACTGAGGGCCAGGGTTTGATTGTTGTATTCATATAGGCGGTTGTGGCTAAGTACTGCACCAGGGTGGCCAATCCTGCTCTGGTGAGGGAGTGCGTTACCGGTTCTGGTCACCGGGATCAGGCCGCACTCCAGGCCTGATCAACTTGAAACAACTTCAGTCGACCGATACCTATGTGGTCGCTAACCGGGCCGAACGTGCTCGGCAGTGCATCCGGGATAGAGGTGCCCAGCAGACCCCGGAGAGCCATGCGGGCTTCCCGTCCTTCCCAGTATGATGCCCAAGTCAACGCGGAGTCGGCGGAGTAACGAGAACAAACAGTAAGCTAAACACTTAGACAAGCAATAAGATAATAATTAGGTAAACAATTACTGCAGCAATGATTGAAAGTAAGGTCACGCAAAATACGGCTTCACTTCGCGTAACGAGGGTCGTTTTTTTTTTAAATTTCTTCCCGCAGTACCAGATCACTGCACAATGCTCGCGTTAGGCCTAAGCTACGTGAACTTTTATCCGTGAATACGCCTTAACTCGACAGTTCCTGGCGTTACATGAAAACGCCTTCACTTGCGCCTTTGGCTTGGTACACCGGCCTTCAGCTCTAACAATGTTAGTGAGTAAGCAATGCTGTAAGTTCAAAAACTGTAGGGAAGCTGCATTGGTAACGGTGCCACCATTTGAACTTTATGCGTGACTTGCCACAGTAAAACTCATGCAATGCGTTTATCATTCCTTGAAAGTAACGTGGCCGTCACAGACGATCTGCTTTGTGCGACACCTGCAGCGACGAACAGTGCGTACGTGTGAGGGCAGATAGGAGAGCGGTTTTCTTATCGCATAATCCTTCGAGGCGTATATTGAGCGATCCATCATTTCCAGGGGAGCCTTGAATGGAACTTGCGGGAGCAGCGGCAATAGAAGGCGCGTGCATTGTCTAATGAAGCAGCGGAAATATATGCACCGAAAAAAGTTCGACACGCCTCCATGAATTGGAGCCTTCTGCACGCTTCACGAATCTATCAGAATGCAAAGAAGCTGCTCGTTTGCATCGCTTGGAAGTAATGCAAAAAGCAGCCACAGTGGCATCGTTCTCTGCTTGATCTGAGACTTCTAGAAGACTAACTTATGCGCTCTTAGGCATAGCTTTCCGACAGGCGTTTTGCATTGGCATACGTGCCATGCAGACCTTCCTTCGAATATGCGCTCTGCAGAACAGCCAATCTGTAAGCGTACACACTGTCGGTTGGCATTGGGTAACTGCGTGGAAGGATGTTCTAACCGTGCATGAGAAGCTAAGAAAGGAAAACGCCAGCAGCGATGCAAAAAATAGGGTTCACGAAAGAAGGCGGGCGAAGCCTGACTGACAGCGAAGATGATTTACATATCTCCTCCGCGTGCTACAATGACCTTTGTTCCGTGATGCGTCACCGTGGTGTTTGACGCGCGACTGTATCGCAAAGACGGGAGGGCGCAAAACAGATCCCTTTTGTTCACACACACACACACACACACACACACACACACACACACACACACACACACACACACACACACACACACACACACACACACACACACACACACACACACACACACACACACACACACACACACACACACACACACACACACACACACACACACACACACACACACACACACACACACACACACACACACACACACACACACACACACACACACACACACACACACACACACACACACACACACACACACACACACACACACACACACACACACACACACACACACACACACACACACACACACACACACACACACACACACACACACACACACACACACACACACACACACACACACACACACACACACACACACACACACACACACACACACACACACACACACACACACACACACACACACACACACACACACACACACACACACACACACACACACACACACACACACACACACACACACACACACACACACACACACACACACACACACACACACACACACACACACACACACACACACACACACACACACACACACACACACACACACACACACACACACACACACACACACACACACACACACACACACACACACACACACACACACACACACACACACACACACACACACACACACACACACACACACACACACACACACACACACACACACACACACACACACACACACACACACACACACACACACACACACACACACACACACACACACACACACACACACACACACACACACACACACACACACACACACACACACACACACACACACACACACACACACACACACACACACACACACACACACACACACACACACACACACACACACACACACACACACACACACACACACACACACACACACACACACACACACACACACACACACACACACACACACACACACACACACACACACACACACACACACACACACACACACACACACACACACACAGTAAGAAACGGCCGCTTTACATTGCCTGTTATTTTTGTTTCTTTTTATTATCATCACTATTTCTTGCACCGGTTTGGTTTTCAGACCCACGCTCACTAGAGAGAACCTGCGAAGGAAAAGCAGGAGTTGTATGTTTCCACGGCTACCCGAGTATAGAAGGTCCTGCCATCCGCAAGCTTGAAGGCCGTGTCCTTCTGTACTTGAGCTCGATGTTTTGTAACGAGAGCTGTGGTATATAACAGGACCGAAATAAGAGTTTTAACATGAATACAGATATAGCTTGCACAAGTTGGAAGTGTGAGCAGTAGCTTTAATTTCGTGCCACAAAGGGCACCAAATTTTCTGCCAAGTTCGAGTGTGCGTACATGTACTTGCCAGCGCCATCAAATTAACTTCTCTAGAAATCTCAACTTATTCTACGGCCGGTAAGGAGGCCTACTGTATTATTAAAGTGAATCTTTCTTTGCCTCCTGAAATTAGTTTGCGAGTGCTGCTGCCATCTCACTAAGAGAGTCAACAATAAGCAAGTGGGCAACAGAGCGTCTTAAGTGGTATTTGCACAGACTGAAGAATCATTTATAAGTACGCATCTGAGAGACCACTTCAATGATTACATCTACGCGAACAACGCGGAAGATTTTTCCTATAATATATTAAAGAGATCGTTGCAAGTTCGCTCAATGAGCCTGGCGATAAATTCTCTCATTGTGACAGACATGCAACACAGTGCGAAGAAAAATCTGCTATTATAGTTTTCCTCCTCTTGATCGTTCATTCTCAATTGGTATTCCTGACTTCATACCCGTATTTCTTACTGAGCGGTGGTATCAACTTGACGCGTGCTATACTGATCAATCTGTACAGTTGTGATAACAACGGATCCTCGTTCTAGCGGTGTGCTCGATCCTGGTGGCCGAACCTGTCAATATGCATAAGCTATCCGACCAAAATACCGTGTTAATAAGGGATTGTTTATCCTTATATTCACTGCTCATGACTAACAGTGGCTTTTACCCTTTAAGGTCATTTCATTTTCCAGTGCTTGCTCTCTTAAACTTAGATTCTCCTGGGTCATAACGTGAAAGAACTGACTCGCAGCCTGGTGGCGGCGGTCGATCGATACTCCTAAACTCGCACACCTACCGCCAAGTTAGGAATGTAGTTATCCAAGACTTCTTGAACCCAGTTATAGGTAATTTATTTGAGCAGCTCCTAGTTCCTTAATTCCTTTCACACCCGAAAAATGTTTGTAATTTTTTGCCAATTGCGTTGTCGGGGATTTCTGCCTCAAACACTTATCGGATACGTTGGTTGTCACTTCCGATTCCGTTCGCGCGGATCCACCGCCTCACGCACGGCGGACAGTTCAGCATCGTCGAGCAACTCTTCAACGTGGATGAACCAAATGGCGACGTGATATTTTTCGACGACGCGTCCATTTATGTCCACCTGAAGAAGACACGAGTTCTAAAGTCGACATGCGAGCCGGGCATGGTGCGTAAGGTAGATCTGCAGCTTAACTTTCTCTCTCATAGCAGCCTGTCTTGACGGTATACGGAATGGCGGTGCCAAACTTGCATCGCTGCAGGAACGAACTAGACGAAGCAGAGGGTATGGAGAGTGGATGTGGCGAGTTTGCTGTCCTCGCGCCAACTACGGGAAGGTACGATGTTCGTGGCCAGGCGATCATTGATAATTGATCATTGTCTCTCAGTGGAAGAGCGCCTTATTTCTCAGACGTGTTTGAATTGCTTACCCATTCCGTTTGCGCCACTGGGCCTGTGCCCACCCTGAGTTGTTTTTCTCGATTAGGTAAGTGCCACTGTGGCATAAGAAGTACAGAATCATTAAATGAATGTAGACATATGTCCCATACTTATCTATGCATACTCCCTTGACAAGCAAGTCGCCTTCGTGGCTGCGTCCACGTCCTGAGGTCAAGCTAGGCGCACTCTTGCCGGCGCGCGAGAGCTCGCACCCATGCGCCTCGCGCGTGTGCAGATGGACCGAATCTTGCTCAAACCTCTGCCTGCCTCACAAGATTGCGAAACGCGCAGGCGAGAATAGCGAGCCCAGTGGACGTGTTGTCAGTCACCGCCATTACTCGCGAGGCGCGTCGTCGCGCGCGCTGGCACGAGTACGTGTGGTTTGGCCTTTGCGCCATTTCGGCATGGCTTGCGAACGGTGTGTGGTGCAGAGCCATGTGCATTACACTGCCGTTAGTTGTGCATAACTTGGCCGCTTCACCACAGGTTCCAACGCGTGAGTTTGATCTGCATAACTTTCAATTTTTTCTCTGCATTCTTCTACCTTCACCCATAGGACGCCTTCTTTTTGAATGTAATTACACGTGCTTGCAACCTTGCTGGGCCTCGAGGGCTGTGTTTTATCGCAGGGTGTTATCGTATTCTTGCATTATTAGTAAAATCATCAGGTCTAGACATAAAAGATTCGAAAGGCATTCTGGCAGCTGCCTTCGGCGCAGGTGCTACCACCGCCTGCCTAAAAATGGATGGACGAGAAAACTCTTAAAGGTAGAGTAATACAATATGAGGAATGCCGGTAGACGTGTAAAAAAATGTGCAGGTCCAACATACATGATGTAATCTATGTGAAGCGGCAATAAAATGCTATAAGTTTGCCCATTTTCATCCCGGCGTTAAAGGAAACTGGCGTGCGCGCACCTGTCACGCTGTCTCGCATTTCTTCTCCAATTTTCCTGTCATTTGTTTTACATTTGCAGGGGCGATATAGCAGCCTAATGAAAGTAGACATAAGAAGGCTAGAAGTATTTGCTTTATTAGATTAATTGTGCTCTTGATGACACGCATTTGTTGAAATGACGATTCGCATCCAGCTTTTCTGGACATAAGGCTTTAGTTCGATTGAGTGCCACCACATGGCGTAGTGACCTTAAACTTTTCAAGTCCCCCGCGTTGACGTCGTAATGACGTCCACAAGTCCACAAAAAAAAAAAGAAGCTTCCCCTGCGCACTAAACTTCACCACAGTGCTTGTCCTGCCGGCGTTATCAGTGTTCTTGATAAAGCGTAGCCGCTCGTAGGCTGGAAATTACTTATCATCCTAAGAGCCTTTAGTCGCAACGAGCGATGATTAATTCTGGGCTCTTGAAAGGCTTCTAAAAAGACAGCCGCGGTTTTTTTTTATACTACGGAGTGAACGGGCTAGAGTAATCGTCGGAAACACTTCGCGGCAGATTTTGTTCAGTCGGCAAGCATTCTTAGCGTTCGAACCTCGCACAGCGTCTACAAGAGACGCCGTCATGAACGGCTTTCTGTTTTGACCTATCGGTTTCGTTAAGGTGCCCCCAATTATTTCCCTAGCGACTTTGCTACTGCACTCATGGGCTGCCGCAGCAGCTGCAAATCAAGATGTGCTTAACTATTGAGATGGATACATGGATAAGTTGGTTTTGCACCTTGAGGCAAAAGGCACCACACAAGAATTGTGCAAACTATCTCTGTGTAGTCGTCTGTTAACATGGTATGGCCGAAGCAGCTCACCATACTACGTCCCCTTCACTCGACACCGGGCTAGGTATACCTTTGGGCATGACATATATACAGTACATACAGTTATCAAAGTACCGTCCTGTCACGGTTATCTACGTGCGTGAAAGAAGACCGCTATTTAGGATTATTGTGCAGTAATACATGCAGTATTTGTCTGTTCTCCGTACCATGTTGCCGTTCCACGTTTATAATGTAGCCGCAACGTAGACTAGCTGATATCGAACGCCCCAATGGCTGCCCTCCTACGCGAAGGCCTCGCGCACACCTCCTCGTGTTCAAAGGTTGTGAGACTGTCAAGAACATTATTAAGGAATGAATTGGCAGTACGAAGAAGGTTACAGTTGGCGCATGAGATAATTGGTTCGTATCCTCATTGCACGAGAATCGGTACCAGCCATCGAAGGATGACACTATGACACTTTATTGTGATGGATGCCGCGTCCAAAATTTTGGACCCGACTCACCCTGTATCGACTAAGCACCTCGTTATATGTGCAGTCGCTCGACAGTTGACCGGTGCTGGCGTAGGCCGCAGGACCAGCTGGACATCTCTTCAACACTTGCCGATAATTGTCGCCCTATTTCGCACCATCAGGTATCAGCTGAGCTAATCCTACATCCAATTGATTTGTCTCAAAATTTGGCCACCTTGTCAACGTCACGTGCGGTCTTGACATTGAAAGAAAGACTTCACCAGAGAGAATACGCATATGACAATTTATGCATATCCTTAGGTATACATAGGGCTCCATAGAATATACATGGGAAAGCATATATAGTAGGGTTGGGTCAACTAACATTTGTAGCTGGGCTAACTTGAAATTTGGGGGTGGCCCAACTGAAATGTCGAGGTGGGTGAACTGAAATTTTGTGGGTGGGCCAAGATAAATTTGGGGGTGGGGCAATTTGAAATTTGAGGTTGGGCCAACTTAAATTTGGCTGTGCGTCAACTTCAAATTTGGTGTTGGACAAACTTAAAATTTAGAGGCGGGCAACTGAACTTTCCGGGTAGGCCAACTTGGAATTAAAGGGTGGCCTAACTGAAACTTGGGAGTGGGCCAACTTAAATTTGGGGATGGTCCAAGTTGAAATTTAGGGGTGGGCGAACTGAAAATTTCAAGTTTAAGGGTGGGTCAGCTTGAAATTTGGGGGTATGCTTATGCTTAGATAATTTCAGTGGAGCTACTGCATATTTTTGAAGGCCTGTGTTCATATCTCGGGGTATTTTCGAAAGGCACCGTAACCATAGCACGCCATCTGACTATGCTGCTCAAAAAGTCATTTTATTTACATGAGGCCTTCTGCAAGCTTCTGCCTTCTTGCCATTCATCAGCCTCCTGAATTCACTATCAATTGCAGCCCATTTTGACGACTGCGATACCATGGAAGTCCGCAATGATGCCACGGCCATGGTATTGAAGCCGTTTAAATCAACTTTACCGTGGACATGGCAGCCGCTGTTTTGCACTTGGAATGCAACTATTCCATTAGTGAGTGCGATCCTTAAGCATACGCATAAATTCACAGATAAAAACATTGTTTTTACTGCTTGGCGTACAGTCGCGTGTCGTCATTGTGTCATCGCGTCCTTTGCGGGATTTCATCACTGCGAGAGGCAACTTGATTGACTCGGTCATTGGTCTTCTGCCTTCGTGAGTAACCTTACCATTTTGCCAAGATGCCAATGGTCTGTCCAGTTACTACAGACATAAAAGGCTGTGAGTTTTTTTAGCCTGTTCATTACTTGCGTCCTCCAAAGCTTTACTGCGAACGTGATTTCTTGTTACCGTACTGTACTAATAAGTGAGCTTGTCTTGGAATTTTATTCCTTTAATAATGTCGTATTCTTGCTATCATTGTCGCATGTAATGTACGCAGAATACCCGGGTACCCTAAGAAGGAATGCTTTAAAGGGCCCCTGAAACTGTTCGGACAAATTTTGTAGGCGCGTTGGGTACAGCTTAGGTAGAACATTCACACCACAATTTAAGTGAAGCGTTACGTATTAATGGAGCTACAAGCGATTACAGTTACCCTCCTCCCTAGCCATGATTTGCCTCAACTCGTTCGCCGAGCGATCGGGGCTGAGCTCCACCTTCACGGGTTCTGCGTCACGATGCGACGTTACATTGTCCACTTCCGGTTGTTTTGTAGCCCGCCCCCACCCGCGCGAAACGTCTCCGCTAGCGGCTTGACCGTCAACCCCAAGCGAGAGCTATCGAAGCAGCGTGCGTTGCGAGCACTCTGTCTAGCGCCGAACGGGTCTGGTATTCTGGTAATCACACACTAGGAGAACATTTCGACGGAATGGTGAAGGCATAAACTCAAGCTGATGAAGGAACTTTAGCGTAGACGTACGTGAGCTGCCAGATCGGACTCCACGGTCCAGCCACCCGTGGTGCAGAGCTTAACCAGCCAAAAAAGAGCTAATATTGCTCTCACCAAGTGTAAAACATTTTAAACATTTACAAAAACAATGTGTTAATGATTACACTCCTGCAAAAAGATTACACCAGCAGCAAAGAAGAATACATTTTTTTACTTCTACTGTGTGTAGTTGAGCTCTGTGCCACCAGGTGGCTGCACCGTGCAGACCATTCACATTTGCGCTTCTGTTCATCCCCTGAAACGACACGCAAGGGGACATGGCCAGACCCTGTCCCCTTGCGCTTGAGTTTACCTTAATACCGAACTCGCGAAACGCTATTGCGTTAGTAATCTTCCGGTGTAAAGTGACGGCCGCAATCGCGCAAGTCCTGGCGCCCATCGGATAGCGGTTGTCCACTGAGCTGCAACCAGTCCGCTCGTCTACTGCCTTGCAGAGGGACACGATGTCGCAGCTTGACATATTGCCAGTCGCTACGTTTGCAGTCCGCAACGCAACAAAGTCGAATCATAGCGCTCGCGAAAAGACAGGCCGACACTGACGGCGGAGCTCTCGTCAAAGACGGAGCACGTTGTTGCACAAGCAGACGACACTTGCTGCGTGCCGGAAGTGCTTAAGTGTACTGAAAATTTCTTCTTGTGCATTGTCTTTATGTTACTTTCTTTTTATAAAAACAAATTAACTAGCATTCTAACTATTACAAACATCATTTGTAAGTGGCATTGTAAGTGTAACGTCATTGTAAGTGGGCACGTCACCGCATCAAACGCGGTAATGCCAACACCGCTCTCTGTGCAGGCTGTCCTGATATGGACCATCTCGACGCTGCCGTTTTGCATCACTGGCTTGCTGATACCCGATCAACACCGCCCCATCAAGCCACTCCACCTCCCGCCTCTGATTCAGGACGTCGCAGAAGCTAGCGCTTTCCCGCTTTTTCCCGCCTGGAACGAGCCTTTCATCTGGCAACCGGCTGCAACGGAATGCCTACTTAATCCACGTCTGCACCGGCTCGACTTGGGGCACGTCACCGCATCAAACGCGGTCATGCCAACACCGCTCTCTGTGCAGGTTAGTTATTTACCGCATGCTTGTTGCACCTGTACAAGCAATCCCTTTTTATTTGCGGTGTCGTGCCCACTTGAGTATATCGATTCTTGCCGCAAATTGATGTACCAAAGTTGTTTACACTGCATCAATGCTTATATTGTTCACCTCTTGCTTGTCCTCTCCGGCGACGTTGAACTGAACCCAGGACCCGTGACCCTAGAATCAATCGCTGAGGCGATATCGCGTCTTGAACAATCACAGAACACTGTACTCACTGAGCTTTCAAACATACGTAGTGCTCAGACTAGCATCGAAAATCACACCAGCACTCTTTGCCTGAGGGTTGATGCTTTAGAAAATATAGTACACACAGGTCAAGCAGGCGGAAAAACTTCAGAACCAGGCTGGAACGATGAAGTTACCAGGCTTTCCTCCGAGATTAAAAACCTCACAGAGAAGTGCGATGACGCAGAAAATCGGTTGCGCAGGTCGAACTTGATCTTCTTTGGTATCACGGATGCGGCCGGTGAAACCTGGGAGCAATCAGAGGAGCGTGTAATCTCTTTCTGCTCGGAGCATCTTGGTGTGTCGATAAATGCTGACGATATAGAACGTGCGCATCGAATGGGCCACTTCCAAGAATCAAAAAACCGCCCGATCATAGTCAAACTGGCACATTTTAAGGTGAAGTCAAAAATTCTGACAGCAGGGCCGAAGCTGAAGGAATCAAAATTTTCTGTTCGTGAAGACTATTCTGCGCATGTTCGGTTAGCCCGGAAAAAGTTGTACTCTTTTGGTAAGGAAAGGAACGCCACGTTCAAAATACGTTACGACAAACTGGTGATCGACATAAAACAATACATATATGACGCCAATACGGATCGCGTAATCGAACTTTCGTCATAGCGATCACCACCCGCTTCCAAGGTTCCTTATAAACAGCTAGCTCAGCCTTCGCAAAGCTCACACGTCACGCCATCTTATCGTAAAATGGCTGTCATGTTCACGAACGTTCGCAGCTACTTGCCAAAGAAGGAAGCTGTGGAAGCGCTTCTTGATGATAATTGCTCGGATGTTTCGGTCCTTACCGAGTCGTGGCTTACCGCAGATATTCAGGACAGCGAGCTGCTCGAGGCTAGTAGAACGTTTAGTGTCTACAGACTTGACAGAGCTGGCCGAAGAGGAGGTGGTGTCCTGATTCTCGTTAAATCAACGGTAGTCTCACACTTGGTGCCCGTCCAATGCAGCCTTGAACTGCTATGTGTTAACCTGTCCCTTAAATTTGGTAACACCTTGCTTATCGCCTGCTACCGTGCGCCAGATTTAGATTGCTCTTTTGTTGATGAGCTGTATTCTGTACTTTTCCACCTCCAAACCCGCTTTCCGCGAGCGAACTTGGTCCTATGCGGAGGCTTTAATTATCCGGATATAGACTGGGAACTGTTGTCAGCATCTTCTCGTCAGTCGAAGAGATTTATTGACTTAATTCTCACCTTTAATCTGTTCCAGTCTGTTAGAATCCCAACCCGTGGTACCAACATCCTTGATCTAGTATTTGTCTCAAAGCCTGAGTTATGTCAGTCCCTCTCGTGTATTAGTAGTGGCCTTAGTGATCACAAACTACTATTTTTTAATTTGGCTATTCCCGTTCCCACCCGCAAGCCATCCTTAAAATATATTCGCGACTATAACAAAGCCGACTATGCGCAAATTAACCTTGA
The DNA here is from genome assembly GCF_050947875.1 of Dermacentor variabilis. Taxonomy (NCBI): domain Eukaryota; kingdom Metazoa; phylum Arthropoda; class Arachnida; order Ixodida; family Ixodidae; genus Dermacentor; species Dermacentor variabilis. Next base: position 194,488,964 of record NC_134573.1, read on the forward strand.
ACTGGAGGCGTTTCTTTATCACTTTAGTAAAACTGCTCACGACCGAACCGTTAATAGTAACTGGTTACTTTACAAGCAAAAAATACTTTCGCTCATGGAAACATATGTCCCGCTGATCTGTATTCGCGGAGATGCTGATATGCGCTGGTTTTCTAACGGCCTTCGACGGTTGTTAAGGAAAAAAAAAAAACGACTTTTCCGAGCTGCGAAAAATTCTGCCTCTGCTTCAAAATGGGACAAGTACTTTGAATGCCTCCGGGGTTATACAAATCTTTTGAGGCATTCCAAAAAGAAATTTTTCCATAAAGACTTGCATAACACCATTCGGAATAACCCTAAAAAGCTCTGGAATATCCTGTTGCCAAACCGAAACTCGCCTCAAAATATAATCTTGCACGACCAAGACGGCTCTCACGTCGCCGCAGATCACTGCGCAGATGTCATGAACACTTACTTTTCAGTTTTTACTCGGGAACCACTGCTAAACGTACCCAGCTATCCCAGTCACAATTTCAGCCAGATGCCTCCAATTTCCATCTCAGTCGAAGGCATAGCTAAACTCATTGATAACTTGAAGCCATCAAGCGCTCCCGGTCCGGATGACATAACTACCAAGATACTAAAAGGTATAAGAGATATTTCATGCCAGATATTACAAATAATTTTTAGTCAATCACTTTCAAGTTCAGCAATTCCAAATGACTGGACATTAAGCAAGGTTGTCCCGGTTTTCAAGGCTGGTGACCGCTCTGATCCATCAAACTATCAACCAATTTCATTAACATGTATTGCTTGTAAAATGCTGGAACACATCATATACTCACAAGTCTGCTCTCACCTGGGCAGGAACTCCTTCCTTTTTACCAAACAACATGGATTCCGCTCTGGATTGTCGTGCGATGCCCAGCTTTTCGAGTTTACTACCGACCTTCACCTGAACTTAGATTCATCTTTTCAAACTGATATCATCTACCTGGATTTCTCTAAGGCCTTTGACCGGGTTCCACATCAACGTCTTATGGCTAAACTCTCCTCTCTCTCTCTAGATCCCTTAATATTGTCATGGATTTCTTGTTTCCTCTCAGACCGCACCCAGTTTACTGTTATCGGCAACCACCGCTCCAAAACCTCCAAAGTCATTTCAGGCGTACCCCAAGGCTCTGTCCTTGGACCACTCTTATTTTTAGTCTTTATCAACGACCTTCCTGCAAATATGTCCTCCACAATTCGCCTTTTCGCTGACGATTGCGTTCTTTATCGTCGCATAACTACCACCTCTGACCAGAGACTCCTCCAGAAAGACCTTGATATAATAGAAACTTGGTGCACCACCTGGCTGATGAATCTAAACATATCCAAATGCAAGAGCATGCAAGTATCTCGAAAGCTTTCCACCTTTAACTTTTCATACTCGTTAAACTCCACTGCCATATCACCTGTTGAATCGTACCGATACTTAGGTGTTGTTATCACCGACAAACTCAACTGGGCTGAACACATCACGAAATTAGTGGCAGAGACATCCAAAACACTTGGTTTCATTAAGCGTGCCCTTTCTTTATCCCCCAGTTATACCAGAAAACTCGCCTATGAGGCGTACGTTAGGCCGAAACTTGAATATGCCAGCGCGATATGGAGTCCTCACCAGCAATATCTAATTGAATCACTTGAAAGCATTCAGAATCGGGCGGCTCGCTTCATCGTTTCCGAATATAATAGACGGGTTAGCATTAGTGCCTTTAAATCATCCATTAATCTTGAATCGTTAGCTCATCGAAGGAAGATTTCACGGCTATGCCTGTTTCAAAATCTGTACTATAATCGCCCTGACCTGAGAACCTCCCTTTTAGTGCCACCTGTACGGACATCACGTCGTATTTTCAATTCTATGAGTGTACAACGCATAACTGGTTCGACAAACACATTTAATAAGTCTTTCTTACCATTGGCGATTGAAGAATGGAACACGATTCCAAAACCATTAGTCAATGAACATGACAACTCAAAATTCAGGCAGCTAATATCGGCTCACTTTGCCAAATAATCTCGTAATCGGTAAACATTTCCTGCTTTTCTCATATATCCAACGCGTATTTCACTTTGTGGCTCTTCCCTAAGATGGGACATAACATATATGTCACATTTTCTGCTTTGACTTGTGTGTATATATATGTGTATTGAATTGTATTTTTGTATTGAATTGAATGTTGCATTGAATTGAATTTTATATTGAATTGTATTGTAACCTTTTTATTCAATTGCAAACATATGCGGAGATCAACTGCATGGGTGTTATTTTCGTCTGTTTTTTTCCGTCTTTGCCTTCAACCACGGTTCCATAACAATGTATAATGTTACTTGGCCTGTCTGTCTTTTTATTTTGCTTTATAATTATATGACCATGTGAATACTTCTCTTGTTAACCGCCCCCCCCCCTTATGTAATGCCCAATCCGGGGCCCTTAAGGGATAATAAATGATGATGATGATCATTTGTGTACCATAAAGTTGGAAAAATTATCGATCACGCGCCCTGGTCAGCCTATCGGATAGCTCGCCCCACTGACGTCATATGGGCGATTTCTGTCATATGGGTAGGGGCGACTTAAAATTCCGCCGAGCAGTGTGCTGCCATCGGCAGCCATGTGCATTTTTAGAACCTTATAATAAATTATACACTTTACGCGGAGCACTTAGATGTATCAATTAATGATCAGAAGGACCTACTCTAACGACACCGTACGTTTGTAGAAAATCGTCAAAATCGTTTCAGGGTCCCTAACTTCTTGCGTGAGCACGCCCGCCATTGTGATGCAAATAAAGATAACTTCATTTATCTTATTTACATTAAATTAGATAACTAATTTTCTCCGAACTAAAGGCTCAATTAAACGCTTACGTCATCCTGAACAAGGTCAATAAGGGCCATAGTACTCAATCTTTTAATCTCTTTATTAGGACAGTTTGTTTTTTTCAGGATGTCACCTTGTTCCGTAGAAACGTCCCCCTGATCTATCTGATGTGTTAGTTGTTATTCTCGAGCAGACAATATAAACAGACATGCGCAACTCCATGATGCCCTGGCGGTAGGCCACCATGGCGTGCCACACAAGTATGACTACGCTGATTCATTTGGATTCGCGTATATAATTTTGTGCGTCTTTATGTCACCACATATGAACTCTGCCAGAGCATGAAAAGCCGTCCATCTAACCTCACTGTATTCTTCAGTCTCTTGATTACTACACGAGTTCTTTCATAGCTGCAATTTTCAACTCACTGGGCTCTTTCACTCTGTTTACTTTCGCAAAGTTTGTTTCTATCGCTGTTGTTGCCAAATACGCCCAACAGTAAACTATCACTGAAGCCTTCCTGGCCATCTGAACAACTGATTTCCCAGGCCTTCTCCTGCACGGCGTTGATGTTCAATATGGTGATCCTCAAGAACTTTTCGCGGACTTAGCCTACCGCTGTCTCTCCATTCTCATCGATGACGCTACTCGCTCGAGCTAGACACGTCAACACGCAAGGACTTTTATGAAGTATCAATTACACGCTTGTTGGCAAGCTGTCTACGTAAAATTCCGCTGACCACTGGGATAAGAACGTGGCCTTGTCCTTGGCGACATTCGACAACCTCGTTCTACAACACCGCTTGCTATTCATCACTTTTTTTCTCTTGACACGAGCATACTGCATTCCCTCTGAATATGCTTTCGGTTTGAAATGCGACCTCTGAGAAGACTAGATGCTCGTGGTGATGGGCCCTGGCTTATCCCACGAACGAACTCACTCGTGCCCGCTTATCCGCTTAACAGCAGGACCAAAAACTTTTACGGGGCAGCCACGCCTCGATCGCCTGCTCATTACCAGAACCGGTTGGGCTTGTCAGTTGACCTAGTTGCGCCCTGCGTTTGCGTTCGTGTTGTGAGCCTGAGGCCTTACATGCTTGATCTCTACATCGAACCAATACAGCACACAACTTCCTTGTGTTTTTCTCGCTTAGCACCTCTCTATCGCCGGCAACTGCACTTTTAGATATTGAAAAAAAAAGAGAAGATCGACATTGGACTTTCAAGAGTATAAACAGATGCGCACTACAGAATACTGTAACGCGTCTGTTATTCATTCTTTGTTAGTTTTTTTCTTTGCCGATGTGAATCACTCGAGTGTAACTTAGAGATTGCCGGATGTTATACTTATGCTTCGTTCTTCCGGATGCCTCCCGTCCGAGCAGTAATGACTTTTTCAGTATAGTGAAGCAATAATCTACCGCTCATACACAACAAACTTGCAAAGGATTATAAAATCTTCCAATATTAAATATTGTACGATTTCAAACAATATCGTTGGCGGCCGGCAAAAGGTTGAACTTATAACGCCAATTATAACACTATACCTAAACGCTTATAATAGCCGTGATATTGCTCAAATTTGTTGCCTGAATTCTAACATGTATCAAATGCACAAAATTGCAGTGCGCTCTGTCCCAACTTCAACGTGAGATTTTGCCGTGTCACGTAAGCAATGTTACAAGATTCAGACTTTGCCGGAACAGAAACTGTGGAAAACTTTGTAGCCATCGACTCTATGGTAGAAACTACATTGTCTAGATAATCTTGTTGGGCTGCCTGCCTGATTGCATTCGTATATATAATTCCAATTTTTTATATGCCTAAGGCAGCCCTGCTCGCTATAAAACAAAATTGCGAACTACGTTGGAAGATTCGAAAGAAGCGATTTTTTCCTTAGAACGACAGAAAGCTGACCTAGTTGGTAAGGATTCATTATGCAAAAAAAGAGATGAGGCGTGCAGACAGGACACAAGAGCAGAGAAGTGGACAATACGAACGCGTTCGTGTTGTCCACTTCTCTACTCTTGTGTCCTGTCTGCACGCCTCACCTCTTTTTTTTTTTACTTTTTCCTTGTGCGCGGGGCAAAGTTATCGGCAATATAATCCCATTATATTGCACGGAGAACTGGCGACAAAAGAAAAGAAGAAAACAAATGAAAGCCGCGTTATATCTGTGCTATGAAACAGCGAGGCGCGTTCTGAGGCCAAGAACCTCGAAATGGATCTGCCGTTATATTCGCGTAAATACGGTAATATAATATTGCGATTTAAGCAAGACCTCCAATTGCGCGAATGCCTTTTTGCAACTACCTGCAACACATTCGACATATTCAGTACAGTTTCTCCACATGTCCACAGCCATGTGACAGCGCTCACGAAAGATGAAATAGTGGTGGCACCATTTATTCAAGTGTTCACGGACAGGAAGTGTTTCCGTCTTTGTGCAAGTTGTCTGATAATCTTTCCCGTAATTAGTGGGTAAACAGCGGTGAATGTTCATTAAGCACTCACAACGTACAAGCTTAGCTTGTATGAAGAAACCGTTCATAATTTACTCAAGTGGGACTGGCGAAGCGTCCCACCGATACCGTTCCCAAAGCCTGCGGCAATCAATCGACGCAGGAGTTTTTTTTTCGACATCGGCGACACACACCGCAAACGCAGGGAGCGCGGCACGTACACTGCGGCCACCTGTGCTGGAGCTCTTTCACAGCGAAGCTGCGTGTGGCTGGCCGATTCGTCCGTCCGTCCGTCTGTCGGTCGCCTGCACGCCGAAAACTCCCCGGGCGCAACCCTATGAGCATGCACAAAAAAGGAGAGAGCAAGAGAGGCGCGTGACTAGCCAACGCAACCTAGATAGCACAAGGCCTGTTACTTCCAATTCATGACGTCACGCCACCTGGCAAGAAATTTGCCTTGACAGGGCTGGCATGATGAAAGCGGTGACGTCAAAATATCACCGTTGCCTACTCGGGAGCATCCGCATTACATTCTATGGCAGTCGGGCCATGCAACATGACGTCATGGATTGGAGTGAAAAGGCCTTGTGCTATCTAGATGGTGTTAAATTAGATGCGCCACTAGTGACGTCATTGCTCTCCATCGCAGACACGGGCATGCGCAGCAGTTTCTCTGCGGTTCCGGTAGACCATGCGTCATGCCTACTCCTTAGGAGCAGGCAGCTTTTCATCAGCAGCGCCGCAAGCATAACCGGGGAACGAGCTCGACTACGCCGTGCCGATGCTGCAGCCCGGGCACAAGAACAGCCTCGTGCAGCCAAGCGCAACCAGCCACTGCGTACCGAGGATCTGGCAGCCCACCAAGCCGTCGTTTAACGAACCGTCGGGATTAACCCGGTGATAAACACCGGGGCCGCACGTTTCAGCTTCGCTGGTTAACCATCTGTACGGAGTGCTCGGGCGGCAATTTCACCTTTCCCAAGGTGCCCGCATTTTAATTTGTAAGCATTCTTTAGCGAGTACCCCAACAAAAGACGTCACGCGAAGTGTGTAATACCTTGCATCTGCACAAAAATGCCTAATTTGCAAGAATGCGAGCAAGTGGCTCCCCTAGGCAGTGGCTGGGACTGCCGCTGAAGAAGTATGTAACCTCCTTGCGTACAAACGACAGCATGGCTGCTCATAAATTGTCTTAGCTTGGATATGCTTGGGACAAGGCCCAAGACGGCATCCTGTCTTCTAATGCGTTCGTATGTTGCCGTTTGCGTGCATTAAACTACTAAGGCGTACTAAACTTGAAGTAACGAGCACTTAATATGCTGAACAGGTGCTTGCGTTGGGCTTATGTAAGGCGAGAAACTCTATTCTAAACTGTCTGTTCTCTAACTTGGGCAGTAAACGCATGTTTATAGTATTCCCGCAATCACAAGAGTGACGGTATGGTCGTAAGTCGTCGCAGTAGCGTAGTTGTAATCCACAGAGCTGGACAATGAGAAATACGCGACGAGGTACCGCCGATGAATAAGTAATTGCCACGATTGGTATTCAGGAAACCCTTATTGCGAAGAACAGCGGGTGTTTATTTCACTGCGAAGGACGCATGCTGGGCTCCGGGGACTCCAATCATTTTCTCGCCACATCACACATCTACACTAGATTGCAACCGATTTCATCGACTCTCGCTTATATTCTCTCGACCCTAAACTGCGACCTCGCCTGCCACCTGGTCTCCAACATTTCCTCTTTTTCTTCCCCGCTCCTTTCCCGATGTGCTGATACACGCTTCCACCGATGTTTCCTCCTCCTTTTTTCTGAATGAATGAAGTCATTCATTCATTCATTTCTAAATTGCAGCAAGAAATAGCGTGTCTTCATCTCTATAACCACCCTCTCTCGTACCTCGACTCTCTCATTGCAAAACAATGTTGCTGTGTTGCAAATGGCTTGGCGTCGCATATATAATTTCCTAGGAATGACCAGTAGCGCGGCGTGCAATTTTCGGTGGGTGACGAGACAGTACAGGGAACCATCTCTACCACTTGCACCTTCAGCACTCTGCTCTGTGAGCTACTATTAGCCGCTTCGAAGGCAGACCACTCCGGAGGAAGATATCCTAGGATTTCGGTCTAAGCAGTATTCGTATCGCAACGTTACAAAAGACCAGCTGTGCTTCTTGAAAGCGCTTGCACTGTGCGTACTGTAGTGTTCACTTTGGCTACCTCTTCATTATTTTTCTTATCTTTCTTCTTCCTTATCTGTGTTTTCCTTTTATAGCGTACCATTAGGATTGTCAAAATGTAAAAGAAGTGTAAGCGTGTGAAGTTTGGCAAGCTGGTCATGTGGGAGAGGTAGACAGGGGATGGGATATATATATATATATATATATATATATATATATATATATATATATATATATTACGATATCACCGAGCGATGCTCAAGGGACGAGCCGCCGCGAGGATGACGACGAAGTGGGTCTGTGCCCTTGGCGCGATCGAGTGTCGGCCTGTCGATGTGTCTCCAGTGTAAATAGCTTGTATATAGCCTCTTTAATCTGTGTCTTTCCACACGCAACATTCTGGTGGAGGTCGGCGATCCCCGTCCTCACCACGGAACTCCGGAGTGGTCGGTACATCGAGCTTGTCACCATGCCTCCCGGTGACGAGACCGCCTCTGCAACGACTTCGGCTTGTCCGACTGCTCCAATCATCACGGTTGCCCAACATCGCAACCCTGGTGTGTTCTCTGGCCTGGAGGGAGAGGACGTTGACGAATGGATCAAGCTCTATGAACGCGCCTATGCTAATAACAGGTGGGACCCAACGATCATGCTCGCCAATGTCATCGTTTATCTCGTCGGCACCCCATGCGTGTGGCACCAAACGCATGACGACGAGATAAACAGTTGGGACAGTTTCAAAGAAAAGCTCAGGGAACTGTTCGGCGACCCCATTGGGCGCAAGGCTGCCGCGAGAAAGGCTCTTGCGTCTCGTGTTCAGACATCTACAGAGCCGTACGTTTCATACATCCTCGACGTCTTGGCGCTCTGCCGTAAAGCTGACGATACTATGTCTGAAGCAGATAAAGTGTCGCATGTGCTAAAAGGCATCGCCGACAATGCTTTTAATGTGCTTGTTTTCGGCCACGTCTCGACTATCGACGCCATCATCAAACAATGCCGTCGCCTTGAACAAGCCAAGAGCCGCCGTATCACACATTACATCACGCGGCTACCCAACACTGCTGCTACGTCGACATGTGAGGGTCGACCGCGTCGGAGCAACCCCTGTGACGACGTAACTCGTATTGTTCGCCGCGAGCTCGAGGCTGCCTGTTTGCCAGCTTTCTCCGCGACGCCTCCCGATCCACCAGCAACCACGATTGCGCTGATTCAGGCCGTCGTCAGACAGGAATTTGAAAACATGGGTCTCAACTCCGTGAGTTCATCGTCTACACCCACAGTTCCCCAGTTCTATAGCAGCCCTCCTCTTCACCCGCAGTACCACATCTCGCCGCAACCCGTCCGAATGGCGTACCCCTGATGACAGGCCGATCTGCTTTCACTGCTGTCGCATCGGCCACGTCGCTCGTCACTGCCGCAACCGATGGCCACCACCTCCTCGGATATACACCGCCGCTCATTCCCGCCCCTTTGGACCTTCTGTTCCCTACGCCACCCGCAATGACGAGACCCATTGCCGCTGATGCTCCTGCCCCAAACCTTCGCTACAGCTGCTCGCCCTCACCTCGACGCCATCAGTCTCGTTCGCCCCAACCCCGTCGCTTCTCTCCGTCGCCTATCGCCTCCCGGATCCAGCCGGAAAACTAGGCACTGCAGCTTCTGAAGGTGAAGCTGCGTTGTCCACCCTGCCCTTAAATCCTCTGCTCACGTTACACACGAACCAAAACCTTCTTGACGTTGACGTTGATGGCTATCCTGTCACGGCACTCATCGATACAGGTGCACATCTTTCTATTATGAGTGCTGCCTTCCGACGACGACTGAACAAGCTCCTCACCCCAGCGTCGGCACGCGTCGTCCGCGTTGCGGATGACGGTACTGTGCCTATCATCGGCATGTGTACGGCACGTGTTAGCATCGCCGGTCGCCACACTCCTGTCCTCTTCACCGTGATTGCTTACTGCCCCCACGACCTCATTCTCGGCCTCGATTTTCTCTCCACGCATTCTGCTCTTATTGACTGCTCTGCTAGTACCCTTCGCCTTGAGTTGCCGATTCTCGCAGAACCTTCTGACGCGCCAACAGCGGGACCTCAGCGTATCTCGAACCTATGACCGTGTACGTCGCCGTATTTTCTGGCCGGGCCCTGCCCGTTCCGTACGACGTTACGTCACCGCTTGTGAACTTTGCCAACGACGCAAGAAGCCTTCCCAGCTCCCCTCTGGTTACCTGCAGCCGCTTGACATCCCTGCCAAGCCCTTTCATCGTGTCGGCTTAGACCTTCTCGGTCCATTTCCGGAATCTACATCAGGAAACAAATGGGTTGCAGTCGCGGTGGACTACGCGACCCGCTATGCCGTAACCCGCGCTCTTCCAGCCAGTTGCGCAACTGATGTTGCGGACTTCCTTCTGCATGATTCCTCCTGCATGATTTTGACTCATGGTGCTCCGCGTTAATTGCTAACAGACCGTGGCCGTACGTTCTTAGCCAAAGTCATTGACGACATGATGCGTGCCTGCTCGATACAGCATAAGTTTACTACCTCCTACCACCCTCAAACGCACGGCCTCACTGAGCGTTTGAACCGCACCCTTACAGACATGCTATACAAATACGTTTCAGACGACCACCGTTACTGGGACCTGGCACTACGGAGCTGATTCCAAGCCTTATTCTCTTTCTTTCGTGCTTCCTTACATTCATCGTTCCACCAGGGAACACGTCGTTTATTAGGCGATGCATTTGTTTGCGGGATACATATTGATGCTACGTCGAGAATAAATGCGGTTAAATATGACACTGCATCGTCAATACTAAGCGCACGAATATCATTCCAGGTTATATATGTCAGCTCTCCGTATCTCTGTCAGTTCGCTGAGTCAACTTTCCACTGGGGTACATGTGGAGAACATTCGTCCCGTTTCCTTAATTTTAAAACAATCGGGAAATGATCCCTCCCGTATGGGTCCTTATGTACTTTCCACTCCAAGTACGGCCCGACTGTACTTGAAACAATGGATAACTATATAGATGAAAATGTCTTGTGCGCAAGGCTGTAAAAAGTTGGCTCCTTATTTAGCAAGCATGCACCCGTACGGAAGAGGTAGTTTTCAATCAGACGCCCTCTGGCATCACAGCTAGAGTCGCCCCACAAGGTATGATGGGCATTTAAGTCTCCAACGACAATGTAGGGTTCCGGATGTTGCGCAATAAAGCTTTCAAATTCACTTTCTGAGAGTTGACAGTTGGTAGGAATGTATAAGGATGCAATTGTCAGCAGCTCACCAAAAAGCACTGCTCTGACTGCAACTGCCTGTAGGGGCATTTTAAGCTGTAACTGCCGGCAAGCAACCCTCTTATCTATTATTACTGCCACACCGCCCGACGAGGCAAGGGCCTCGTTGAGGTCTTTTCGGAAAATGGCAAATAGTCGGAGGAAGTTTCTTTGTGAAGGTTTAAAATGTGCTTCTTGGACACACAGCACTTTTGGGGTGTACCTATGTAAAAGTTCCTTAATGTCGTCTAGGTTGTGGAGTAAATCCCTCACATTCCACTGTAATATCTGTGTGTCCATATTATGTACGTTTTGTGCAGTCTGTCTAAGAGATATATATTAGATTAGCTCACGAGACCTTTCCAGGCCCCTTGATACGGAATTTTTCTTTCTTTCCGGTGCGCTCGAGAGAGCTGCGCCGTTGCTTGGGCGCCTGAGACGCCGGAGTTGTATTTGTTGTGTCCATCACCTCGTCTGAGGCGGTGGATACTGCCCGCGGAGCGGGGATTTTCACGGGAGTGGTGGGCCGATCTGCACAAGCAGTGGCCCCGGGTTCAACAGGCCCGAGGGTCTGCTGTTCCTCCTTTGCGGGGGCTGGAACAGCGCTGGCTGTTCCGGCCGGGGGGGCTGAGGGCGTCACCGCTGTCACACTCTGTGTGACTTGCGCGGCCGCCGAGTGATGTAGCGCTGCCCCCCGGCGGCGTATTTTCATCCGCTAGCAGCTACAACGGGGCGTGGCACTATAGGCCAAAGCAGGTCACGTGACTTCCGCTGCTTTGAAAGAAGTCAGCTAAAAGCTAAGTGTACTGTGGCTTATGTATTGTTAAACAAGATTTCGTAAATCATAAAAATACTGTACGCGACGCCCATTGCTGAAATTAACGCCTGTTGTCATGGCAATGGTGGAGACGCTGCGACCTTGCCGAGTGCAAATGGCGGCGCTCATGCGAACTGACTGAACAGCCGCGCACGCCCGTTGGCCACATTACCATGCGTCGGACTACACTGGACGAAATGTAAGTACAATTTTGCATTATACGTGTGCTATCTTAGCAAGCATGTTGGCAACGTGGGACTTATGCTTGGCTCTGCAACGATACACCCAGCTCCTCCTGAGCGCGGGGCTCTTCGCACCACGAAATAACTATACGCTTCCCGCGAAGTTTAACACTTTGGGGTGCGCCTCACACTGCGCAGCAGCCCGCCTGGTGCAAGCTGGTGCAAAGAAGCGTGTGCAAAATAATTTTCGCTGGATACTTCTATGGCATAAAGGAGCACCAAAACAGCGCATCTTTACATTCGACCTGCCCCTGTACTAGCGCCAGGAATAATTGTCCTTTGCTCTATTCATGACCACGCGAGCTGCATCGCTGCACGAAGCATTATTGCGGTACATATTTTTTTTTTCTTTCAAAGCTGCCATAAGGCAAATCGTGTATATATATATATATATATATATATATATATATATATATATATATATATATATATATATATATATATATATATATATAATTTTTCTTACAGACATTTAGTTCTTATATCTGGATTCGTGAGATGTTCAAACTTCGTTACGAGATTGACTGGAAAATGCAGTGAATACACATCAGCAGCAAGTATGTTTCAAACTTAAGTTGCCACATTATTTTTAGAAAGACCCCAACATTGTCTCTAATATTCACATTCTTGTAACTGTTTGACAATATGCACCATTTGCAACTTCCAGCAATTTTGCAGAAACAAGTCTACTTGCTATAGCAGTATTATGCAAAAGGTGTTGGTCAGTCCAATATTAATGAACCTGCATAACTGACAATTTGTCTAATTTGTTCAAAACCACATGTGTAAAGAGAGATGTGCCACAAAGGTGCCGACTTTCTGCTGCTTGATGCTGAATTGGTGAACAGCTTGAAAGCCAGGAAGGCAGACCATGCCTGACTGCATTATTTAGTAGAGTAGAAAACGCTATGCGCTATCTCCGCGGAGATTCATTCAGCGCAACTGAGTTCGTTATTTTAAGTCTCTAATGAAAAGCCCGATCAGCCAACTTTAGAATGTAAAACATACTACTACTACTGCTAAAGCCAAGAAACACTAAAATTGTTCGAAAAATACTAGTTCTTTCATTGGCGAAGACATACAGAAATTATTCTCGAAGAATTACCTGTAGGGACACTTTAAAAAAATGCACCAAAAATCAGCATCAGAAATTGGCATCAAAACATTATTTGCATCACTGAAAAACAGAAATGTTCGTATTGCTTATTCATGGAATATTCATATAATGATAGCCAAAATTTCACCTGCCATCTTAGTGGTGGCGCTGCCGCTGGTAGGTCAGAATCAATGATACACGTTTTTCAACGATACAACTGATCAGGAGCTTACAAGGCCATGAAATACCCCCGAGTGGCCAAATAGAAATATCTTGGGGTATGGATAAACAAAGAACAGATGTACACGGAAAAGCACGAACAGTCTCTCCTAGCAAAAGGGCGAAGAGATGCCGGGATAATGAAACATAGGGCATTGTGGGGGTACAACAGGTATGAGGTACTGAGAAGTATTTGGAAGGTAGTAATGATGCCGGGGCTTACTTTTGGGAATGCGTTCCCGTGTTTAAGGGCAGAGGTTCAGTCAAGAAAAGAAGTAAATCGGAGAGCTGTGGGAAGATTAGCACTAGGTGCCCACGGGAAAACCACAAACGAAGCAGTAAAAGGGGATATGGGCTGGGCATCGTTCGAAGCACGGGAAGCTCAGGGTAAAACCTATGCGAAAAACGTCTGAGGAAATTGGACGATAACAGGTGAGCAGCTAAGGTATTTAAATACCTATACAGAAAGAGCGTTGACTCACAATGGCGGAAAAGAACTAGGAAGCTAACCAGTAAGTATGCCAGACACGAGGATGAAGAAAGACAGAGCATTAAACGACAGGTTAAAAACGCGGAAGGTAAAAATTGGATAAATTCAATGGAAAAGAAGCATAGTGTGGAACTATATCGATACTGGAAGCAGCAGATCAGGAAGGAAGCATTTTATGATAACTCAAGAGACAGTGCCCTATTCTTTAAAGCTAGGTCAGGATGTCTTAGAACATGGAGCTATAAAAAGAAATTTAACGAAGAAGAAGACACATGTACTGTGTGTGGTAAATATGTAGAAACAATGGAACACCTCATACTAAAATGTGATGGTATCAAGCCCGATGTCGATGCGGCCACAGTCACGCTTCCTGAGGCCTAGGGTTCAGAGATAACGATAGTCATGTAAATAAATATGCGGTGGAAATTAGCAAAAGGCGATTGGAGGATTGGTGGCTCAAAAGCAGAGGTGACGTAAGGTTAAAAGGGTAGGAAGACGTATTTAAGGAAAATCAAGAATTTAATAAGGAAGACGTATTTAAAGAAAATCACGAATTTAATAACACACAACACAGGTAAACAAAAATAGAAGGCAAAATAAAAACCTGAGCATGGTGGCGACTGCCATCACACCGTTTCAAAGGGGATGCCCCTACCTTCCATCCACCCAGAATAGTGTAGTGGGTACAAATAGTAACTCTCTGAAAAAACATCTTGATGACTATATATTTGCATTCTGCTGAAATCAGTTCAGCCATAAATAGGAAGCAAATGAAAAGTTATGATTGTTGTATGGACGGCAATAATTTTACATGGTCTATGAATCGGACATCTTGCCATAAAATCGTAACAGTTGGCAGATACACAAAGCCTATCAGGCGGTAGTAGTAACAACCTGCTTAAAGGCTCTGTGCTGTCTTCAGTTCCCAAGAGAATATATGCTGTTTACATTCTATTTTGATTAGAATTGACTAATCACGGTGGTGAAAGTTATTTCCCTCCCCTCCATTTTGTGAAATGTGACAAATGTTCCATTACATGAGTGCCTTGTTCTCTCTGGTCTTAAGCTGGACTAATTCTGCAATCGTTACAGATGCTGCTCAAGAATTCACATTGACTTCGGAGGTCTTCTTCAGAATATTGGAGTAAAGCCAGCAATTTTAATGGAGTCAATCCGTCCATATGACCACTTGGTGCAAGCTTCATTTTTGTGTTACACATTCACTCATTACAATAACTGTAATAAAAGATTTGGAAAATACATTTCTCAAGTCCTCTATTGCCCAAGAAAAGAAGCATGTGATTGCAGGGAATTCAGAAAATAAACCCTATTTGCACCCTTCATAGCATGAAACACAGTTTGAAGCAGGTGTACGTAGCATGTGCAACATAAAAAAACGTGAAATGCGATTAAAACTTGCCACATAATGGCAACTACAGGAATATAGAATGCCACAGAAATCTAAAGGAAATTTATTTCAGCATAAATATGAAGTTCAAAGGCATAAAGTTTCCTTATTATATGCTGATGGAGTTCTCAAAATAATTTTTTTAGCATGCTATATATCATCCTTGCCACAGGTAACATTTCAACACTCAACTTTCACTTCAGAATTCGTTTTTATAGAGCTCGCCGCTCTGGCATACAAGTGACTCGTCAAGAAACCTTTGTACCGCAGACAAATTCCTCCCAAATTGGGTAAGATGAAGTGCTAGTGAAAAAAGGCCCTGAAAACAAAAAAGGAATGGCAGACATTTTTTGTTACCACAGCAATCAGTCTTTGCTGCCGAGCTTAATTCTACCCTCAGATACACAAAAACCTCGCGCAGTGCTATGCTTAGGGATGATCTCAGCATACTGTTCAATATTGTATTGCTTTCTGTCTGGGCAGGAACTACACAGGAAATGTAGCGTTTTGAAATGCACTCACGTAAACACTGTCTTGCAAATTAAAGTGAAATTCAGAGGAAAATAGTATCAGCAGCCCCCATGAATTCCTGTCCTATGCTGGTAAAAGGCACCAGGAGAAAGAGTGGACAGGGTACGGGTGGGACTTTTGAAGTCATCCTTTAAGGTTTGTGTGGCTCCTAGAGAAGTACGGTGAACTACCTAAAATATTCCACACACTTGAGGATTGGCCTACTGACCCAAGTCTAGTTACTAAACAGGACTCTAAATAGGCTGAACGTCTCGGCTGTATAGATTCTTCTAAATAACAGTGCTAATTTTTGCTTCCGAGTGTGTTTCTTTTATGGCATCATTCTTTTTACTGTCACTTTACGAAGTGCGCCATTAACTTAAATGCTATGGAATCCTTTCCAAGAGCAGTCAAGAATTTTACATGGGAACACATGCGGTGGAGAGAATACGGTTAATTTGCACCACTTGTATCAAAATTTTCATTCTGGCATTTCTTGTGCCAAAACCATGATTTTATTATGAGGCACATCATAGTGAGGGACTCCAGATTAATTTGGAATATCTAGGGTTTATTAATGTGCTCCCAATGCACGGTATATGGGCTTTAATTTCATCCTTATCGAAATGCAGCAAGCGCGGCCGGGATTCATTGAGATGCTGTTGCTGTGGTGGAATGTGCAAGCCATGGCTGAATACTTAAGAGTGTTTGGAATACGTTGTTGCAATACTGGAATTGATGACATCGCTAAAGGGCATCAAAGTATAGCGCTGTTTGAGGTTAGCGATCGCCTGCTCACTTATATGCTTGCATTTCTTCTTTATGAAGCAAGCATATAAGTGGGGTGCCAAAGTCTCGAGACACTTATAAGTTGCCACTTCAATTGTACCAGCAACTTTGGCTAACCATTTTAGAATGGATATTAGACATCAGTTAATCAAAACACTGCAGTGGCGCCTTTGCTAGCACGATAGTGGCGAGCACGCCAAAAAGCCATTTTCTTCGCAATGTCACTGAGCCCCCCTACGCCCTAAATATGACATGCACTGTAACTAAAGCAATGGCATGTCAGTAATCCATACTGAACTGATGTGGCAAACAGAGGATGAAGATGGACAAGGCTGATTTCCAAAAAAATTGAAACAAGGTGTGAATATATATACAAACCATTCCAGCTTGTGCATCTGTCCTGGTCAACCATCTCAGAACACATGGCAAATGATAACATATTCTCACCTTATTTCGATAAATTTTTTTTGGAGTTGGCACTTAATTTTGTGTCGTCCACAGTCCTATCTTTGTGTTGTTCCATTAAAAAAGAAGTCCCTGAATTATTTTACTCTATGGATTGCTTCAATTAGTACCAATTTTTCTGTCAATCACGACAAAGGTTTGTAGAGGCAGACCACAATGCACACATCAGTGTTTTTGTAGTTCGTAGAGATTTTAAATTATTACTTAGACATGAATCTCCTACTCAGCCAATGCAGCTCAACACATGCCAAGTCATTTCAGCGTAGCACAACATGGCAGTGAACATTTTCACTGCACAATAACTGTATCTGTCGTGATTTTAATTCCATTGCAACAAAGCATATGAAGTGTGTCCTTGAAGAAAAATAAATAGCACCATAAGTAAAATAAAGATCTTGCTCAAAAGCTATTTATTGCAATATAGATAAAAAAACAGGAAGAACATTCTGTCAGCGACACTTGCAGAAGGTCATTTGCTGGCAAAACTTGACGCAGCAGCACCACCATGACATGCGCCTGCAAAAAAAAAACAAAAAAAAAACAGCAATCCATATTCATCTGCATTGCTACCACACAAAGAAACCCACGGCTTTGCTATTGTGCCAACACATTCCACAACTCGGCCCATGCATGTTATGCATGACTGGTAAAAGAATAGGGATCCTAAGCATGCTAAGAAAGTATCAGCAATGGTGCAGCGAGCTATTTCAAGAACAGATTTAAAGTTTGAGTTATAGAAATAAGTACACCTTTGCAAAATGTGCTCTTTCTGCAACATAATGTAAAAGAACTGCCTGCGACAGATTTGGAGCAGTAGCGAAACATCACACCGCATTGTGCAACCTCTGATGCCCTACCACTTATTTTTATGCTTTTTATGCACTTGCCACTAAATTGATGGCACAAATGGCACATACGTTCACTATACTCCATTCCATACGTAGCAGTCAACACTGTGGAAGCTACGCAAGAAGTTCGGTCAAGAAAAGTTATCACTCCGTGTGTTCCATCTATCCTTCGCTCACACGAGCATGTACGCGAGGCTGCTCGACGGGTTGAAAATAAAAAAATTCGAGAAGAACAAAAAACAAAAATGATCTAAAACAACGATTAGCCACCATATACCACAGTACGTTTGTTTGTAAGGATTAAAATTTGTTTAATTCAATACTGAGCCTATATATAAAACAGTTGTGCACAATTGTGGTCAGAAAGCATCAAACTAGCTCGAAGTGCAAATGAAGCCACTGCAAGAAGTCTCTTTAGCCTCCACAACGTTGACTGCTATGTATGGAATGGAGTATATGCAGTTACGAAAGGTAACATCATTTGAATGTTCTAAAAGTTGAAGATGAAACATTCACAGAGCTGAAAAGAAGAGAAGTGTGAGCATGTTCCTGCTCCACTAGGAAGCCAATCCTGGCTATGAAGGGTAGATACTTGGGCATGTTGGCAGTTCATGTTTAAAAAAAAGAACTGCATGAGAGACAAGCACAAACAGGTTGGAAGTCAGCACTGAGTGTGTCCATGTTTCTTATGTTGTTCTTATTTCGAGCTAATCCATTGGCATTGGTGGCGGTGTAGGCCCACCGACACAACTGAAGTAGAAGTGTTCAAATCAAAATTTATTTGGTAAGAGTGGAGGAAACTGCTTTTAAAAATGAAAGGTTTCTACAGGAGCTACATTTCATTTTTCATTTTCTTCATCAATGGCTCAGCCACTGGCACACTACGCTGTTGCTGTTATCAGCTGCTGTTCCGCCTCCGGATAACAGCTACTACGTGGTTACGAGATATTCGATAATTTTGCAAATAATAGGTGTTATCTCTATGTTTTTTCCATTTTTGGTACCACCAGTCCTTTTCTTTTATTGCTGTAAGTATGGCGTTATTCATCCACAGGCACAAAGGTTCCTCGTATTTGTTTTGTTTATATGTGGTACACTGAGATATCATGTGGGCTAATGCAATTGTAAAGTTTGCGCATTCGATATGAGCGTCACTGCTAAATTCATCTTGAAATTCCTTTTCCTTAATTTTTTGCCGCAGTATTTTGTAATTTATCCTGCGATTTGCCAAGATGGTCTTTTTTGCAATGGTGTTATTTGCGCTGTGTAATAACACAAAATAGGGCAGTGGTCAGTGAGACTTATCGTATACGCCAGAATGTATGTTATCACTGTTACACAATACATGGTCTATAGTTGTAGATGCACTTGGTGACAATCTAGCAGGTTCTTAGATTGTATTCTTAAAGTTGTATGACTCCAGTAGGTGCGTGTATTCACAATTCGTGTCTTTGCTGACATCAATGTTAAAGTCGCAAACAATAGTGATGGTACCATAGCTCTTACTGCTTAGGGTGGAAAGGATAGATTCCAACGATTGATAAAAAACGGGCAGACTCGAGTTTGGTGGCCGGTATATTGCACCAACAACTGAACGTGAATCTAAAAGAACAAAGAGAGATTCAACCGTACTGTTACTAATCTCAGTATCGGTGATAATCCTAAAGGGTACCGTCTGCTTGATTAGTAGAGCCACTCCACCACCGCGCGATACAGCATTCCTGGGATTGCTTACAAGACTGTATCCCGGAATGGAGATGTGCTCACCTTCTTTTAACCAAGTTTCCGTTAAGCCAATTACATCAAAGGTAAAATTATGCTGTGCCAAAAAGGAACACAATGTATCTTTGTTTCTTCGAAAACTTCGAATGTTACAGTGAAGTATCGATATACCCTGGGTTTTGTGGAATTCCCGTTCAACATCACGGATTGAGAATGCCATGGATTGAGAATGCCATCACGGATTGAGAATGTGTGGCAAACAAGACTTAGCTCTAGAGGCTCTAGAGAACGCCATGATTGGTGTGGCAAACAAGACTTAGCTCTAGAGGCTCTAAACTACCTTTTTCAGGTCGTCTTCAGAAATGATGTGCAATACACGAGAATTCTCGGTTTTCCGCATTAGAATTTTGGCCTGCGATTCCCATACATACTTCCAATTTTTCTCTCTTCTCACTTGGCAGAGGTGTTCATTAATGAATATGGGCTCATTCTTTTGGAAGCCAAGGGCCAATGTAGACAATCTCTCTTTCTTGGCATTCTTTATCATTTTGTCTCGGACTGCAATGGAGGTAAACCTTACCAAAATATTCTGTTGAGCCTTGTTTTTGGTCGGAACTCGATGCAGTACATCGATATCTTCGGTACGAAGTTCCATCTTCAAGCAAGTCGCTATGTTTTGCATCATGTCTGGCAGCGATTCGTCTGCCGACAATGGAACATTTCTTATTTGCAAGTTGTTCCGACGACTGTATTGCTTGAGCTCGATTATTTCCTGTCACATTTCTCTCACTTCCCCCTGCAACTGGCACACATGGCCAATAATGCTAGCCTGCTGGTGTTTCACTTCTGATAGTTCGTGGTGCACGTTGTGCACGTCAGTCCTTAGTTGCTCAAATGTCCTATTCATGACATCCATGGATGTCTTGATGTCCTGCATGTCCCTCTGGGACTGTTTGTTGTCTGCTACTAAGCTTTTTATGTCAACTCTGATGCTTGTTGTGATACTTTCCAGCTTTGAGGTTATGTCAACCAAGACTTTAGCTAGTTCTTTAATGGTACCCGGCGGTTTGTCCGCAAGAACCTGTCCAAATGATTTCAGCGGATTTTCACCCATTACAATTTTCCTGCAACAGAGCAACAATGCAACAATGCAGAGCGATCCAGCAGCTATAATTTGAACTCGAGATGAACATTTGAACGCTTATGTACCTGCAAAGATGCAAGGTCCGGGTTTAGTACATGGCAGGTGCTACTTGCTGCCTGGATCGCTCTGAAGTGATGCTGGCTCCATCCAGACAGGGCTCTTATAGCAAAGCCAAGGTGCGTCATTTGCCAGAATAGCCGCTGCGCGCACCAGCTGCTGTGGTGACAGCGCGATCAGCCACTTCTTTTTTAGGAAGTGTAAAAACTGTAAATATCCCATCACTTGAAAACCAAGTTTATTTTTTGTGTTGTCGCCATATGTACAATACCTGATATTTTCATTCTGTTAGCAGAAATTTAATTTACGTGAGAAGTACCTCGTCCTGTTTCTGAAAATTTCACTCTAGAAACGACCTTGAAAGCAGAGCAGCTTTTTGCAAAGGAGAATAAATTTAAAAATAGCGGAACATGCAACCTTTAGGAGGGTAGTGATTAGTCAAAGGCCCTTGCTCCATAAGTTGGGCCCCGTTCAACATGACACTGCTCGGTGACACTCACTTCAAGTTGTCTTTTTTTTTTTTCAACTTTAGAGTTGTCAAGCACCCTTGTCTGCGCTTGTGAATTGCTCCCCTTAGTTGCTTGCTGGACGTGCTTCGTTGTATAACTCCAATATCCAGCTTCTGCTCATTGAGCACTCTCTTGATGCCGCATGCTGACAGTGAAAACAAGTGTTGGTTCGTTTAAAATGATGACAAAACTGCATTACTTGAATGATTACATGCTGGAAAAACAAGTGTCGGTTCGTTTAAGATGATAACAAAACTGTATTACTTGAATGATTACATGATTACATTTCCCTTATATAGTTTGTTATTCGGGTTGCTCGCTGGATGAGACCTATGCTGTCTGTGCTTCAGAGCTCTTCTGTTTCTCCCGCTCCACTCATCTACAGGTCTGACCCTTGCATCATTGAATGTGCTGCGATCAACTGAGCGTGCGAGATCCGCGGGTTGTCTTTCAAGGATGTTTGTTGGAGGCACATGACATAAACATAGGGAATGGTGTCAGTAGACAGCTGCCTTGTCATATTGTACACAAAGTGCCTGTGCTTATACTGGCACACCCTCGTTGAGCTCTAGCACAGATCATGCTCTAATGTTGCTGCAGTGTCTACTCTTCTCAGGAATGCAAGCTCCATCTTTGGGCACCTCATCCACATTAATGCATTCAGTGATTGATTTGCATTTTGCATCTGCATCCTCAAACATTGTGCATGGAGATCTAGCTAACTTTACTGTTTGCATAGATGCACTAGCCTTGTTGCAATGCCTCTACTCAACTTGGACCTCTGTAGTAAGAAGAAATGCCTGACCAACAATGGAATCGAACCTCTGCCTTTGAGCACAGCAGCCAAATGCTCTAATCACTAGGCTATGATTGGACGGAGACTCCTAATGTGCCGAAGCCCACTAGCCCTTTGAGATGTGTGGCGAGTGTGTCATGTGGTAGTTTCTCGGGAGCTTGTGCTTTGAGGCACTGTCTTTGGGATTGGCTCAAATTCGGTTGTACTTTCCTTGTACCAGCTATCGTTATATAGAAACTGTATGACATTGTACCACCTTCAAGATCAACCTTGGTTGACCATGCTGTAACATTTATTTGCTGCAGTACTAATGCCATCAATGTTTTAACATAGACTGCGTTTCACATGTCTCTTTATTTTCTTGACAGAGGCCCTTGCTTGAGGCGATCAAACATCTCCCAGCTTTGTTGAGCAGTCTTCTTTTTATTGTTTTGCTTGATGCACTAGGTTCAGCAGAGTCGCAAAAAGAAGAGGGTGCATCTGCCTATACTGAGCTTTTAAAGGTAGCTGTTTTTTTGTGAAATGGGGCACTTTTTTTAATGTCAATGGCTTATCACTGTTCTGAGCAACATGCACCTTGGTCTCACCGAGGGCCTAGTTGCACCAAAAGTTGTGCGCTGAAGAACATCAGAAGAGATTCCAGATTTCGTTGGGGCAGACTCATTGATTCCTTTGAGAATCCTTGCTGCCTGCTCATGATGAATAATGTGCTTCATGAAATCGAAGGACTACATTCGTTTGCAGAATTTGAACACGGCACAACATCAAGCAGTATGTGGCGAGACTTGTAACAATGGCTTTTAACCTTCTGATGTGCCCACACAGGCGATACATATAAGCCAAAGGGTACACTGGCAGTAAAGCCTGCTATTCAAGCAGGCTTCACAGCTGATCTTGCTCATTTAGCTGGCTGTCAGCAAATCTTTTCCGTAGAAGCTTAATTGTGTCTTTAACATCCTTTCATATTTCTTGGAACTCTAAAACAGCCAATGCAGCTGACTGAGTAACAAGTGACCTGAAGTAATTAAATTTGTCAGTGTTATTGTGAATGGCATGATCGACGTTAATTCAGAGTATCTTTATGCAGCAAATAAAGATTCTTGCCTCTGCAACCGAGGGTTTCTCGTTTTCTTTTTAAACTATCCACCGAAGCTGCAATAAGCATGATGCGGATAACGCAGAAAGGAGGTAACAGAAAGCGTCACCATAAAAGTTTTGTTTAAGGTTCATTCAAATAGTTCGTAATGTTGCATGCATGTGTCCCATTACCCGCGTTTTGTCCTCTTTGCACACTCGAAAAGCGCGAACAGAAAAGTGCAAAACTTGCCCAGCATTCTACTTGCACTTTCCCACGGTTAAGAGAGAGAGACTATCTAAATAAGCAGCTGCAAACATTGACTCTCTCTAGTTATTATTGTTATTATAAACACTGCATCTTCATTTCCTGGACCTCACGCGCTCGCAGCGACCACGACCGTGTCAGCGACCAACAATTCCAACTCGTGCTGAAGCGTACATACCTGGCGTCAACACAGCAAATGCTACGAACGCGACATAAGTACATACCAGCAAGCCCACTCATCACGCTTTCTAGTAGCACAGTCAAGCGCACCGATTGAGACAGCACAGCTAATGATGTAAAAGTTTACTCACATTTCGCTTTCTGCAGGCTGTGGCGCTCCACCGACGCTCGGTAGCTCGATCAGCAGTGCTCATCCTAGGGCGTCGCCATTTGCCAGGGCGAGGTTGCGGTGCCGTAAGTGTCGTAGCTTCCAACAGGCGTCAATTTCAGCAATTGGCGTCGCGTACAGTATTTTTGTGATTTACGAAATCTTGTTTAACAATACATACGCCACAGTACACTTAGCTTTTAGCTGACTTCTTTCAAAGCAGCGGAAGTCACGTGACCTGCTTTGGCCTATAGTGCCACGCCCCGTTGTAGCTGCTAGCGGATGAAAATACGCCCCCCGGCGCGCCACATCGCTGTAGGACGGACTAGATTGGTTCATCGAGAAGCGCTTTCGCGCCTATTGAAAGGAAAGGTTCAGTCTGATTTTGATTTCGATGATTTGTTTTTCTTTTTTCCAGGATGGGCAAGAACGATAGTACGCTGGGTGATCCCCGTCACAATTAGCACAACGGGTGGTGGAAGTGCAAGTGTCAGATGAGTGCTCGTTTGATGCACATTTTGCACAAGTAGTGCGCCCTCGGCAGTATGTGTGCGTGTGTGTGTGCGTGTGTGTGTGTGTGCAGGAAAGAGGTGGCAAAATTTTCGGAAGACGTGTGTACTTAACGTTTTCGGCCGGTGGACTAGCCTTCGTCAGAGTAAACACACACATACAGACACGCATACTGGGTGTTCCAACGAACACTTTCAAAAATCTTTGAAGGTTGCTTGTGGCAGATATCACAATTCTGGTTGATGAGCTGGTCTACTCGAAGCGGCGGACAATACTTCCACAAAAACTTGAGATGAAAAATCGACTAATTAATAAAAATTCGCTAATTAAGTTCCTAACTAATTACATTATGGTCCATATTGTTATTTACAAAATATAGCCGTGGAGTTCGCAAGGCGGATCCACTTGGAAAGAATCTTCAAGATGACACCAGTTTCGAGATATAAATTCTCGAACTTTGCGGAGAAATGCATTGGCGTTCCAGTTAATTTGTTAACAAAACGTCGTTTTATACACTGAAGCACAAAAGTTACTGGAACGCCAATGGATTTCTCCGCAAAGTTTGGGAATTTATATCTCAAAACTGGTGTCCTCCTGAGCAAAGTGGACCCGCCTTGCGAAGTCCACTGCTAGAATTTGTAAATTGCAGTATTGGCCATAAGAGAATTAGATAAAAAAATAATTAGTGAATTCTTGTTAATTAGTCGAATTTGAATTATTTTTTTTGCAAGTAGTGGTACGCCGCTTCGAGTAGACCAGCTGCTGATAACTAGAATTGAGCTGCCACAGGCAACCTACAAAAATTTTGAAACGCTGAAACACGCTGTACGTATATATATATATATATATATATATATATATATATATATATATATATATATATATATATATATATATATATATATATATATATATATGTATATTGTGATTCAGCCGTTATCCCGTCGTTTATTACGCGTCGGAGATGCGGCGAACCGACCACGCCCAAAGCACGGATGACACAAGAGCGAGCCCCACAAGTGATGATGAAGAAGAACGCCATATGAGCCCCACATGATGATGATCGTGTACAGATGGCAAAGTGTAGCTTATAAATGCTCACACTAATGTCCCCTCGCGCGAGAGCGGCCATCCTGGCCGCAATTCAAAGTGGCGGCGAACGCTTCGTGAAAGGCTTCATACGGGAAACGTGGACAACCTCAGCAGTGCGGCAGCGGCGGTCATTTGGGACAATAACTGGTGTCACGCGATAGTTAACCGGAGAGGTCTGCTCCAAGACTTTGTAGGGGCCGATGAACTGAGGCTGGAACTTGTCACACAAGCCAGGAGCACGAACTTTGTCCAGAGTAGTACTTCCTCGCCAGGGCGGAAGCACACGATACGGTGAGAGGCGTCGTAATGCTGCTTGCGGTCCTGTTGCCGTACTTCCGTGTTGATGCGGGCGAGCTGGCGACAACGCAGAATGCGAGACACATATTCTTCACAGGAGTATGGGCATCGATCAACAGTTGGCGCGAAGATAGAGACGTCAAGGTAGGAAGAGGGGGAACGACCACAGACGAGTTAAAACGGCGAGTAACCGGTCGTGCGTTGAACGGCGGTATTGTACGCCAAAGTCAAGAATGGCAAAATTGCGTCCCAGTTTCTGTGATCTGGCTCGATGTACATAGCTAGCATGTCGGACAGCGTGCGATGAAATCGCTCTGTTAGGCCGTTGGTTCGTGGATGGTAACTGGAGGTAGTCTTGTGGGTGGTTCCGGAGGCTCTGAGTACTTCTACTAGATGCGAGAGGAATGCTTTTCCACGGTCGCTCAGGAGGACGCTAGGAGCACCGTGACGCAGTATTAAGGCTTGAAGTACGAGGGCAGCAACTTCAGACGTTGAGGTAGAACTCACACAAGCTGTTTCGGCGTAGCGTGTCAAATGGTCAACGGCTGTCACAATCCATCGTTTACCGGTGAGAGTCACAGGAAGAGGACCATACAGGTCAATGCCAACGACTTCAAATGGTTCCGACGGACACGGAACCGGTTGCAGTTGTCCGCTTGGAGCTGATGTAGGGAGCTTTAGACGCTGACATAGGGTGCAGGAAGCCACATACCTCGCTACACTGGCTGACAAGCCAGGCAAGTAGAAGCGACCTTTGATGCGGTCATAGGTTTTCTGGAAAACAAGGTGACCAGCAGTCATGTCGTCTTGAGAAGCCTGCAGGACATGAGCACATAGAGAGCGTGACAGGACAGGAACCCAGCGTTGACCGTCAGGGTGATAGACATGACGGTAGAGGACGTGGTTGCCAATCTTAAATTGCGTCAGCTGTCGACGAAGGCGGGCGTTAGGCGTGCGCGAAGCTCCTTGAAGGTGGTCTATGATGCGCCGACAGCAAGAGTCTGCAAGTTGCTGAGATTGGAAGAATATGTTGTCGTGTGTATAGGCATCTAATAATCGCCTCTACAGTGGCCAACGAAAAGCATGTGAAGAGGGGTCGTGCGAAAGCTTGTTACGGATGGTAGTTGCTTGTCACGGAGGTCCATTGCATGGTGTCATAGGAAGCGGACAGCGAGAAAGCGCGTCTGCATCCTGGTGTTTTTTCCGCACTTGTATGTGACAGTAAAGTAGTATTCTTGTAGACGAAGGATCCACAGACCAAGTCGTCCATACAAGTTCTTCAGCGTCCAAAGCCAGCATAATGCATGGGGGTCTGTAACTATGGTGAAATGGCGGCTGTGAAGATAAGGTCGAAACTTCTGCACAGACCAAACGATAGCTAGGCATTCTCCGTGATGGTGTAATTCTTTTCGGCGTTTGAGGACGTGACTTGGGTACGCGACGACCCTCTCACCTAAAGTGTCGTCTCGCTGTAGGAGAATGCCACCAATGCCGTGACCACTAGCATGCGTATGCAGGAGGGTAGGAGCAGCTTCATCAAAATGACGAAGTACTGGTTCAGATGTGAGAGCGCGCTTCAGATGGGCGAACGCTGATCCACATTCGGGAGACCACACAAAGGGGACATTAGATCCCAGTAATTTGTGCAGAGGTGACGCTATTGAGGCGAAGTCTCGAATGAATCGGCGAAAATAGGAAGCGAGGCCTAAGAAACTGCGCAAATCTTTGGTCTTTTCGGGACGAGGGAAGTGCCGAACTGCCGCAACCTTGTCAGGATGTGGACGAATGCCGTCTTTTCTCACCAATGTGACCTAATACCTTGATCGTCTTGCTCGCAAAATGGCATTTCTTGGTGTTTAGCTGAAGTCCAGCGTTGTCAAGGCACGTGAGAACTTCATCCAGACGTTTCAGGTGCTGAGCGAAGGTTGACGAGAAAACAACAATATCGTCAAGATAGTCTTCCACTTCAGGCCACGAAGAACGATGGCAGTCATGCGCTCGAACGTTGTGGGCGCATTTCAGAAGCCGAAAGGCATGACATTAAACTCGTAGAGCCCATCTGGTGTCAAAAACGCTGTTTTCTCCTTATCGTCCTCATGCATAGGTATCTGCCAGTAGCCTGAACGCAGATCGAGACGGGAGAAGTACTCGGCACCCTGCAGGGAATCCAAGGCATCGTCTATTCGCGGCATAGGGTATGCGTCCTTGCATGTGATCTTGTTAAGTGCTCGGTAGTCGATACAAAATCGAACAGAGCCGTCTTTTTTTACGAACGAGAACAACGGGGGATGACCAAGGGCTAGCAGAGGGGCGTATTATGTTCCGTTGGAGCATGTCGGTGACGTTCTCGTCAATGATTTTCCTCTCGGCTAGCGATACGCGATACGGTCTACGGCGCACGATGGATGTGCCATCTTTCTCTATCCGATGCGTTGTAATCGAAGTTTTTCCCAACGAAGATGGATGCGCGTCAAATGAAGCTTCATGGCTTTGGAGCAAAGCAAGCAACTGTTGTGACTGCGAAGGTGTCAGGTCGGAACTGATGGTAGCTGTAAGAGCTGAAGGAGATGCGTCCTGTCCAGTACAAGGAATTTGGAGGAAGCTGCTTTAAAGGGAACCACAGAGATAGACTCCAATTCAGTGGCGCAAGCCAATGTAGTGCCTTTAGGGATGAGAATCTTTTCGGATGTCGGGTTTGTAGCGCAAAAAAGTGCAGAGGCATGATCAAACCGAACCAGCCCTAATGGAAAGGCTATCCCTCTTGCGAGACAGCGTGCAGATGGTAATACGAGCACGTCGCCGAAGTAAATTTCATCAGACGTGACAGTAACAATGCTTTGATGGCGAGGTGGTAGCGCGGTATCTTCGGCAGCAAGCAAGTGAAGTCGTGCGTCATCTGCATGAAGTGAATAGGTCGTGTCGGTCATGTGGAGAACGCGTTGCCCGCAGAGATGGAGGCGGAGGCCGTAGAAAGAAAATCCCATCCCAATATGAGCTGCTGGGCACACGAACTTAACACTGCAAATTGCACGTAATGCAGAAGTCCGTCAATGGAAATACCAGCAGTGTACATGGCGGTAGGTCGAATGGCGGCCCCTTGAGCAGCGAGTAGCGTAGGTCCATCATAGGGGGTCGTAATTTCCGGAGGCGCTAACACAATGCACGGGGAATAACTCAAACACTAGCACCAGTGTCTATCAAAGCTTCGACTTGTACACCTTCTACTACAACCAATATCATATTGCATGGACGCGATGGAGCAATTTCTGTCCTGTCGTTCGAGGCAGCTTTTCCTCCAAAAGCTGCATAATTCAGTTTTCCGGACGACGCTCGGCGAATTGAGAAGCAGTTCGATGTGGGGACGTAGAGCGGCGAAGGGGTGACGGCGAGCGGCGTCTCGCAGGACGTTACGTCGGAACCGTCTCGGATGGTACAGTAGGTGATGGAGAGCGGCCGCGCGGTAGAGCATAAGGACGGCGTTGGTCATGCAGGCTCCCTAGACGTTGGAATGTAGCTCTGGGCGAAAAGTCATCCCGTTCGTATGCGTCATATCCGCGACGCTCATCTTGCTGGCGCTTGCGGCAAAAACGTGCTATATGGCCACGATAGCCGCAGTAGTAGCCGATTGGACGAGGAGGGTGCCACTGCGGATAGCTGGTTAGGGCAGGTGCGCTGGTAGTCATGGAAGCCATGTGGGCCGGGGTTGGTGTTTGAGGCATAGGTGGAACGATGACAGGAGGCTGCTACTTGTGCGTACGTTGGTGGGGCCCGAGGGGTTAGAGGGTCCGTGTACGCTGCACCAGCCATGGACGCCAATTCCTCCTTGACAACGCCTCGCAGGTTGGTATCCGATACATGAGAAGGCATAGGCCCTACGGCGAAGCCAAGAGACTGTAGCTCTTCGCGAATTATTGCGCGGATCATTGCCCGTAACGTGGGGTCGTCGGCGGTAGTGGTTGCAGTGGTGTCTGGCTGCAACCGTACTGATTCGAGTTCATCGAGGCGCTGGCAAGTGGCGATCATCAGCGACGGTAGCGGGGTTCTTGATGGCTAAGGCATTGAAAGCGACAGCTCCGATGCCTTTGAGGATATGGCGAACCCTGTCTGATTCGTTCATGGCCGTGTTCACGCGTCGACAAAGAGCAAGCACATCCTCGATGTACGACGTATAAGATTCCCCGAGTTGTTGCTTGCGAGTGTCGACCGTCTTTTTTGCGAGGGCGGAACGAACAGCCGGTGTGCCGAAGATTTGGCGGAGCTGCTGTTTGAAAGCACTCCAGTTCGTGAAATCAACCTCATGGTTGAGAAACCAAGTCTTCGCTACTCCAGTGAGATAAAAGGCGACGTGAGGTAGCCTGGACGCGTCGTCCCAACGGTTAGCCGAACTCACTCGGTCGTAGTCTCCAACCAATCCTCGACGTCTTCACCGCGAAGTCCAGCAAATAGATGGGGATCACGCTGGTGTCCACTGATAATCCAATACGGAGAGGCTGGGGTTGCCGAGGCCGAGATGGTTGAAGTCGAACTGCCCGTTGGCTCGTCCTGCGACATACTGGCGGACAGCTGGCACAATCGGCGACCTGATCGAAGCTCCAGGAGGTTCAGCGGGGAGTCAGAGGACGGAGGACCGTAAAGCACACTCCACCACTTGTGATGCAGTAGTTATCCCGACGTTTATTACGCGTCGGAGATGCGGCGAACCGACCACGCCCAAAGCACGGATCACACAAGAGCGAGCCCCACAAGTGATGATGAAGAACGCCATATGAACCCCACATGATGATGATCATGAACAGATGACAAAGTGTAGCGTATAAATGCCCACAATATATATATATATATATATATATATATATATATATATATATATATATATATATACGCATGTTGGTTTGCTCCAGACCCCCATCGGTTACACCTCGCTCCTCGAAGAGGCAAGACGTGTGTTACGACAGCACTGTGCAATGTGGTGAACGCAGTCTCAATCATGGATCAGGGACCTCACAGAGGCGTGCCGTGATGCGTACATTTCTCTCGCATTTGCTGCTAAATTACAATTAAATGTTTTCCCTCCCCATGTGTAGGGTAGCCAAATGGGCACGTCCATGGTCAGCCTCCTTGACTTTGCCTATTCCGCTCTCTGTCTGTGATGCTGCGCTTTCCTTTTTCGGTGGCCTGCCCAATTTCTCCTAGGACGAAGTGCGAATTGAAAGAAACCTAGCTGGGATGGCCGTGATGCGCCGATCTGAAATATACATTTCTTATCTAAGCCTATATGACAGCGACATAAGCGAGGTGAGTTACGGTAGGTTTGGGCTAACGACGCTCTTCACGTAGCACTTTCGTCTTATACGTGTTTGCGAAAGGGAGTGAAGGGCAGGAGGGTAACACGCCTTCCCTAAGTACGAAACATTCGGAATAACCCTTTGTTCGACGGTCGGACATATGTCCCTTAGAAGCGTGAACTACTGGGCCAGTTGGTTCATGCTTAAAGCGAAAAAAAGACAGCGAAAGCAAGACGCAGGATCAGGAGACGCACACACACACAGTCGCCGGACTTACAACTGATTCATTGAAATATACGCGTACGTTTAGACACCCCTTTCCTGCGAAAGCACGCATGTAAAAGAAAGAGACCAATCAGACACATTGTAGATGTCAAACGATCCCCAATGAAGAGTGCAACTCTTTCTCTACGGTAACCACACATGGTTCACCTATGCAAACCCGCTCGTTCTTTTTGATATGAAACGGTTCAAGCAGTTGGCGTCCTTTGACTCCCACCTGCCAATGAGCTAGTGCGGTGAAACAAGAGTCTACAGCAATTAGTCTTTCACATGCAAAGCCAGGTTGTTCATTGTGCCACATCGCAGCATGTAGCCGTGTTTTTCTCTGAGGCGTTCACTTAAACAATGCCCCGTCTGGCCGGTATATACGTTTCCACAAAACGTAGGAATTCAATAAACCACCCCCGCAACGCACTTAGTGAACTTTGTTCGGTGCTTGCTGTTGCAGGTTGAATCTCGTTCACAGCCGGAGATGAGGGCGCAGAGGCCGGAAAACTTGCGGGGAGCTGTAAACACCAAGTCATCACAAACATTTTGGGACACTCGTTTCAGTCAGTGGGAATTTCTATGGAAGTAGGGGATAAGCTCATTGTTTCCTGTCTCTTCCAATTGGCGATCGGAATTCACGCGTGGTTTTTTCACTTTTCTTGCCAATGTTTCACCAGGAGCCAACAGTACTCACGACGGAAAACCGGAATCTTATAAGCGACCTACTTGCTTCGCAAGGGTTTGCTGCATAACGTGCGGGCAACTTTTGTTCAATGCGTTCATGAAACACATATACGCAATACTGCGTTTAACCCATTTCGAGTGGGCTGATCCGAAAGGCAAATTTTAGACCTGGTAGCATACTTCCAACACACGTGTCCTTCAGGTGAAAACATAAGTTCTTAATCTAGCAACCTGGTGGTCTTGTCACTTGGTACGTCTCTGGTTAAAACCCCGTTCTTTTAACAGGTGTTAAAGACATTTAAAATCTGATCTGCCGCATGAAGAAAGATTTAGCATAATTAAAAAATCGTCAACATATCTATAAACCCGGACAATACGCGTGTCGTGAAGTACTTCACGTAGCGCTGAATCGAACTTGGTAAAAATCCCGTTACACTGTACAGGCGCGACACTTGAACCAATACAAATGCCTTGTTTTATTGCAATAGCAATTATGTGGAAAATTCGGGCTCATTTCTCCCACCGCCGTCGCCGTGAGGTTCCGTATGAGTGAAAGCGTGTGAGGGTGAGTAGGCGAACGCGGTTCAATGTCGTCTGTGCGAGCGAGGAACGCCGCCCGGATGCGTGCCCTTCATGTGGCGCGCGAGGCAAGGGGTCAGGGGAGGGACGAGGGGCGTTCTTCTCCGGCTGCGGCTACGGTGTCTCGATGTCCTCCTACCCGCCGCTCCGTACAGAGTGGAGACAACCGCGGCGTCTACTACGGCGTTGTTCGCGAGAATCACGGACGCCGTAGTAGACGCCTTTGGTGGACGCCGTAGGGACGCGTTGCCGGCATTTGTGTGTCTTGAAAGAGGTCTGCGACATGGCTAAAATGCGCGCCCGCGCGGGCCTCATTATCAAAGGGATCTGCGATGTTTGCAGAGTGCGCGTAGTGTCGGTAGCTTCGCATGCGCTGTGCTTTCGACGTTTCGTGCGCGTTGAAGCGACAGATGCGCGGATGTCAAGTAACTCGCAGCTGTTGCGGCGATTCCTAACTCCGCCGTTTTCACAGAAAGTTTTCGCTGTCATCGAGCGATATGTTTTCATGTTTACGTGTGCGCGTGTGACACCTTGCTGGTTAATTTAGTTAGAACATGTTGCAAGGCTAGCTGGTTTGAATCCATGAGAGAATTCGTAAACGCGACTAAACAAAGACATCTTAAAACTTATTGTGCGCAAACAAACAGGGACGAAGAATAGAAGAAACACAAGGACGAGCGCTTTCTAACAACTGGTTTTATTTTTGAAGAAGCACCTGCTTAAACAGAGGACGTAAAAAGAAGCAAACACACAAAGACAGCGCTGTCTCCGTGTGTCTGTTTCTTTCTACGTCCTCGTTGTCACGCTTACACATTCTATCATTGTTAATTTAGTTCGTAAGCGAATGTTTAGAAGTTTACACGGCCGATGAAACTATTATCCTTATTTCGTACAGCTATCTACTAATTTGCTATGTAATCCGTGTTCCGCCTTTCCGACGGAACTGCGATTTTTTAACAACATACTTTTCGCCGTGATGCACAATGGTGGGCTTTAAATACACACTCAGAAGCTCTAGGAAAGATTCAGAGTGCAATTCAGCCTTTGTTCTCTAATGCAAGAGCCACGCTATCCTCGATTTATTCTCGGACTGCTTCTGAAAGTTTGTCCTGGGGTATTGAATCGAACATATCCTCAATTTCAACCGAGACGGCAGCGTTGGCACTGGGAAAACCCTTGCTAAGGTGCTCTACAAAGGATAACGAGCTCTGTACAGCAAAAGAGTCCGTCGGCGCAAGTTATTTGAAGGTCCGTTGCAAAAACCTTGACACTAACTTTTGTGAAGAGCCCTCTTAAGAACACACGCAAAGTGTTTTGTTGGAATTTACGGATGTCTTTCCCCAATCCGTCCGAAATCAAGAAGGCGTCCGTGGAAAAAGACACACGTAGAAAGGAACCCAGGGTCAGCGTCAGCCTCAAAGTGGCAAAAAAGTGGCATTCCACCCTTGGAAATCCTCCAGCTGTTCTGCCCGCTGCTATCTTCCACAGCACACTAGAAACGCACCTGCAAGATATTGAAGCATGAGCTCTATCGGCAAGTCAGGCACAAGACTGGCTTTATCACTTGTGCCTGAAGTCAGAGCATTCCTGGGAGGCGTCAAACAGGCTACGGGAGCGTCGCCGCCTTGCTGTGGCGCTCACTGGGCTTCTCCTGTAGTGCTAGTCAAAAAGAAAAATGGCGCAATTCACTTTTGCGTGGACTACCGGCGACTCAATACGTTCACCCGCAAGAACGTTTATCCACTATCCCGTATTGACGACGCGCTAGACTGCCTCCAAGGCGCCGAATTCTTCTCATCTTTAGACTTGCAATCCGGGTATATATACTGGCAAGTACCAGTGGCTGAGTCAGACCGTCCAAAACGGCCTTTATCCCACCTTACGATTTCTTTGAATTCACCGTGATGCCAGTTAGCCTGTGTAACGCGCCTGCCACATTTGAAAGAATGACGGACAACATTTTGTGCGGCCTCAAATGGCACATATGTCTGTGTTATCTGGACGGGACGACATCGTTACCTTTTTACCGGTATTTCCTTCCCACTTATTTCGACTTGAACGCGTCCTCAAGTGCATCGCCGATGCTGGCCTCCAGCTTAGCTTGAAGTGTCCCTTCGCTGCCCGGCAGCTTGTCATCCTCGGCCATGTCGTGTCGAAAGAAGGTGTACTCCTTGATGCGGTGAAACTACAAGCTGTTGCCCAGTTTTCGCGACCAACGACCTTGAAAGAACTGAGCAGCTTCATTGGGTTAGCGTCATACTTCCGCCGTTTTATCCGCAATTTCGCCACCCTAATAGCACCATTAACGCAGCTTCTTCGTGGTGGCCACAACCTTTCGACCTGGTCACCGGATCGCGATGCCGCATTCACAAAGCTGCGTCATCTCTTGACGTCACCACCAATCTTGCGCCATTTCGACCCAAGCGCTCCAACTGAAATACACACGGATGCTAGTGGCGTCAGCCTTGGTGCCATTCTCGCTCAGCGAAAGGCTGGCTGCGATGAGTACGTCGCCATTTTCGCCAGTCGTGCAGTCACTAAACCTGAATCGAACTATTCTGTAACAGAAACTAAATGCCTGGCTATCATTTGGGCCATAACCAAATTCCGTCCGTATCTCTATGGCCGCCCATTTGATCTGATAATTGATCACCATTTGCTGTGCTGGCTGTCGCTCTTAAAAGAACCACCCGGTCGTCTGGCTCGATGGGCCCGTCGACTGCAGGAGTACGAAATCCGAGCGCTGTACCGTTCTGGCCGAAAACACTTGGATGCGGATGCCTTGTCTCGTTCGCCACTAACAGACGAGGTTAGCTCCCCGAAGGCGTCATTGTCCGAGTCTTCCCTTGCTGCCACAGACATTCTTCTGTAGCACAAGAAAGACCCATGGATTGTGTCCATGCTTAGTTTCTTGTCCACCCCATCGACACCCACTACCAATTGCGCATTACGTCGCCAAGCACATCACTTCTCCATTCGAGACGGGCTCTTGTACCGTCGTAACTACCTCCCGGACGGCAGCAAATGGTTGCTTGTTATCTCCCTCGGCATCTGCCTTCGGATATTTGTGCAGCGTTCCACTACGAGTCCCAGTGCGCGCATTCAAGTGTACTGAAGACATACGCGCGTCTACGCCTTCGGTACTACTGGCGGGGAATGTATCAATTCATCCGTCATTATGTTCACTCCTGTCTCGTTTGTCACTGCCGCAAAGATCGCCTTCGTCGTCCAATCGCCCTATTGCAGCTTTTACGTTACCCAGCAAGTGCTTTTTATCGAGTAGGCATAGATATTTACGGACCTTTGCCAACAACATCAGACGGCAATCGCTGTGTAATCATGGCCATCGACCACCTTACGTGCTATGCGGGAACTTCCCCTTTGTCCAGCGGTTCTGCACGTGACGTCGCCTGATTTCTCCTGCGCCACATCATCCTTCGCCGCGGAGCTCCCAGGGAATTACTCAGTGACAGAGGCCTCGTCTTCCTCTCTGACGTCATCGAGGCTCTCCTCAAAGAATGTCGCATCATTCATCGCACCACTACTGCATATATGCGCAGACTAATGGCATGACCGAGCGCTTTAATCGCACTCTTGGTGACACGCCAGCCATGTACGTTGCATCCAACCAAAGCAAATCGGACCATTTTCTACCATTTTTGACCTACGCTTACAATACCGCCGCACAGACTACCATGGGATTTTCGCACATCTTTCTCCTGTATGGACGCGAACCTTTTACCACAATGGATACTATCCTTCCGTACCACTCTGAAACCACGGAAACCACTACCTTATACTAAGCTGCTGCACACGCAGAAGAGTGTCGCAAGCTATCCCGTATATTTACGTCAGAAGACCAGCAACGCCAGAATCACCATCGAGAAACTTCTCATGCTCCTGTATCCTATGCTCCTAGGTTGCTAGTGTGGCTTTGAGTTCGAGCCCCTTGCTTTGAGGATACGGCCAGTGACGGTGGACATGGGCGAAGAACATACAGCAGAAGCGCGAGGATTAGGATGCTGCAATACAAGGTATTGGGGAGATAATATGTACAGAATTACCAAGGCTTCGTACGACTTCGGAGTTCACGAGCAAAGTCAGACAACCTCCGTTCTCATTGGCTCTCATGCCAGTCACTTATGTAGCATGCCATATTGACATGCGTAAATTTACTTTTTGCAAGTGACCAGTTTCACCGGATTATCAGCATTATCAAGTTATCGGTTGATGCAAGACGCGCCTACATAGCTAAACATTTCTTAAACGTTGTCACTAATTCTAAAGACCATTCCAACGTTTACAGGCACAATACAGCTATTTGCCATGACAAGAATAGGTTCTCGCATGACCGACCATCCTTATAGCACATCTTTTGAAACAGTAGTGCGACAAAGGACGAAGAAAACAGGCACTGGCATTTTTGGCAAACAATTCGAACACTCGTGGTGAAATTGCATTCTTAGATGAAAGTGCAGACCCTGCGGCATAAGCATGCTGAATAACCATTTTACTGCTGTGTTTACTCACGAAGACCATTTCAACATGCTATTGCCACCTGAAGTAAGCTACCTATTAATGGAACCAATTCACCCTACATCCCATGGCATTTCGTCACTGATTACCAAACTGAAAATATCCACTATCTCTGCGTGGATGGTATCAACACGATGATTTTGAAGGTCACTTAACATTTTCGGCACCATTTTGTGTCACATTTTCCAACAGTCATTATCTAGTGGTAACGTACTAGATGACTGAAAGATCAGGAAAGTAATTTCTGCTTTTAAAGCAGCAAAGAAAACCGCAATCACTAACTGCAGACCCATAGCACGAACATTTGTCTCATGCAAAATGCCCGAACACATTATTGCTGCTAACTGTCCCGGTCTCAGGGCAGTAAACACGACGCAAGGAACGTTTGAGTTAGGAAAAGCCTTTATGGGGCAGAGCATATCCAGAAAGCACGCGTTGTCAACCCAGTGACAAAACCCTAACATACGACAAACTATATACAAAGCTAGGTAATTGAAAATATTGTCTTAAGTCTTCGCACACGACGTATTATGAAGTTGAAAATATTTACATAAAGTCTATCGACGTGGCCACGTCACCTCGTCGTCGCTGCTTCCGACGACACGTCGTCGGGCCCGCCGATGCGTCGTAGAATCGACGTCGCTGTGTCCGACGCTCGTTGCCCACGGTTGGCCTGGTCAGGGGTTCAGCAGGGTGGAGTGACCTAGGCGCCTGGTACGCTCGGTCAGCTCCGCAAGCTGCGGATCGTAGCCGCAGGGAAACCGGGAAGCGGCGCCGTCAGCCTGTAGCTGCGGCTTCAGGTGGGAGGTCCACTCAGCTCGTGGGTCGTGGCCGCGGCAGCTGAACTGCTTCCTCTGGGTCGCCGCCGTCTCCGCGATCCAGCCGTCCTGTTCGGCCTCTAGCCCCTTCTCCCCGCCTTCGTCCCAGGCCGTAGCTGGGCCGCTCTCTTCGGCTACGTGTCCCTTCTCCCATTGGCCACGTAGCTGCGCGTGCACTATTGCGCTTCTTCTTCTGCTTTCATATTGTATTCTTTTTATTCTACGCTCTTATTTTCTATCTTCCTTTTTCTTTATTCTGCCATCGACTCCTCGTGTCTTCTTGTTTTCTTCCAATCTTCTGTTTTTTCTTCTTCTTTCTTTCTTCCTTTATTGGCTCATGACACTAACATCGCTCAATTTTTAGAGCATAACGGGTTTCTGCTTGCACATCAGCATGATTTCAGGTGAGGGTTTGCATGCGAGACACAGCTCACTTATTTTCTCACCAACAATTCCAGAATATGGACGACGACTTTAAGACTGCTTGGATAATTATCAACTACACTAAAGCGTTCGATCGTGTTGTTCATTGGATCCTAATAGCTAAATCATAGTATCTGCGCTTAGCTTCTTTCAGTAAGTCATGAATTCGGAACTTTCTATCATTTCGCAAGCAGTTCTCCGTTGTAGGTAACCGTTCCTCCAGGTTACCTACAACCACTTACCAGTGACGTGACATCTGGTGTTCTGCAGGGAAGGGTTTTAGGCTAAGTATTGCTTTAATTTTTATCAACGACTTCCTAACAGCAATCTCATCCCCCATTACACTATTCGCGGATGACTGCGTAGTCGATCGTAAAATTTTCCCAACTCACCACATCAACATACAACAGGATCTTGAACAAATCGCCAAGTGATGATCATCCTGGCAAAAGGCTCTTAACACAGTTAAATGTTAATTACTTACCTTAAGCGGCGAAAACACGGGGAATGCGGGAGATGGAAATTCAAGACGATGAGCAAAACGAGAACAAGATGAAAGCAGGAGTCAACGTTTCGACAAGTGGACTTGTCTTCTTCAAGTAGAAGGAGCTCACCTTGTTCCTTCATCTTCCGTGAGAGGGAGCTCACCGTGTTCCTTCATCTTTATACTGTGGCGAGGAAAGCATATGTCGCCTTTACGAAGACAAGTCCACTTGTCGAAACGTTGGCTCCTGCTTTCCCCTTGTTCTCGTTTTGCTCATTACCTTAAGCGGGAAACCTACCAGTTCTACATTTAATTACTCGCTTAATAACACTCTGGCGCTAGAGACATCTTCATGCCTATACCTGGGCATTCATTTGACAGCAGACTTATATTGGCCCGACTTTATCGGAAAGACAACTGCAAAGACGTTGTGCACATTGTTAGATACAGACACTTTCCTGGCCTCACTCGAGTTCACCAGACCACATCGAATCGCCGCGGCACCCAATTAAGGTGCGCAGAAGCGCGTCTAACACGTTCCTGGACCTATCAGACAAGTGGGCGACCCCAACCCGAGGCGTCGCACGTGGAGCTGTTGTCTCACTACTTGACTCTTCCCGAAAGTGCTACGGGACCCTGGCCTGGTTCCAGGTAGTTGAGCCTAGTCCTGAGCAAAGCTGCTTTGCAGCTATGGAAAGCTCGTTCGAAAACAACCCGTCTCCTCCAGCTGAGCGTTTTCAGACGGGGATGCAACACCAAGGCCACGCCGGCTATAAGTCACCGTGAAGCCCTTGGAGCCACACCATCTGCCAATTGTGACGGCAGTTGCACACCTGGAGGCAATATCGGTGGCAAGTCATCTCTCGAACGGGGGAGCACTTGGAGCGACCCCCTGAGCCGAAAATGACGACACCTGAGCGGGCTCGACGATTGGCCGAAAATGACGTGACCCCGAGACACCGAAGGGGTTAAAAGCCAGAGACAAGGAGCAGAGAAGAGCGTTCCCTCATTCATTCATCTCTTTCGGGCTTCTTGCCACGCGCCGCAGCGTCCGACTTGCTCCCAGCCATCAATGACTTTTTGAGTGCCAATTACTTCGTTTTTTACTGTAAATAATGTAAGTAAACCTCCAGTTAGCGGTAAGAGGGAAAATAGAGGAATTCCAGATCAAGCTACAGAACAGGTATTCCGCTTTAACTCAGGAAGAGAGAGAGAGAATAAACATTTATTTCATAAAGCGAGTAGAAAATTTCCTCGATGAGTGGGGCCCTCAGTCCAGGGCTCCAGTGCCATGCGCGACTTCGCGAGCCCGCTGGATCAGCCGTTGCTGTTCCTGCTGGCTTGTGCTGAGAAGCGCAGACTCCCAAGAGGAAAGGGTAGGGTTGGGTATAGGAGGAACACCTGAAGGGTTAGGGCATTCCCATATGGAGTGATACACCGTGGGTTTGGCCCCACAGTGGGGACAATAGGAAGGGTACAGGGTGGGATGAAAGATATGTAGCATGTGGAGACAAGGAAATGAATTGGTCTGCAGTTGCCGCCAGACCGCGGCATCTGCTCTATTAAGCGAAGGATGAGGAGGGGGATAGTTATGGCGACTTTGTCGGTAGTACTCGAGCGTCTCAGTGTACTGTAGGGGCTCTGGCGGTGCGTCGTCTGGGTTGGACAGCTCTTCCGATGGTGCCCGGCCAGTCAGACCTCGGGCTACCGCATGAACGCGTTCATTACCATGGAGAGAGGCGTGTCCAGGAGTCCAGACGATACGCACCCTGTGTAACGTGGGAGGGGGGACAGAGGAGAGAATTCGATGTGTGTGTGCAGTCACGAGTCCTTGCGCGAAGGCCCGGCAGGCAGCCTGCGAGTCTGTCACTATGGTGATGGGGGTGTCCTGTGCGGAGAGGGTCGAGGCATGGACAATGGCCAGGGCTATTGCCCCTTCCTCTGCTGAGCAGCTGTGCGTTGTTAGAACTGTGGCACACACCCTAAGCGAGTCTGTATTGTCAGTTACAGCTAAACACATGGCCCGCCTCTCTGGGTAGCGGGCCGCGTCCGTGTACAAAACCGGTGTAATTGTGCTGCGGTCTCCAAAAATGCGTGCCAGGGCCTGAGTTCGGGCTCGTCTACGGCCGGCGTGTCGCTCGGGATGCATATTGCGGGGAATTGGAGCTACTTGTATGCTAGCGCGTAGAGCAGGAGCGAGGCGATATTGTGGGGCGTGTGTGGGTGTCTCAGGGACAGGGTAGCCAAGGCGAGAAAGTATAGCGCAGCCCTGACGACTGCGTCTGAGACGTTGGAGCTGACCATTGCGATGAGCCTCCAAAAGCTCGCCTACGGTGTTGTGGATACCGAGCTGAAGAAGCCGTTTTGTGGAAGCATGTGGAGGCAGCCCAAGAGCCGCTTTCACTGCCTTCCGCAGAAGGGCGTCCATCTTCTGAGTTTGAGTGAGGGTGAGGTTGTGATAGGGGAGGTGATATGTGAGCCGGCTGATTATCAGAGCCTGGACTATGTGGAGGACGTCTTTCTCGCGAAGGCCTCTTCTACGATTAGTAATGCGGTTTATCATATGTGTGACTTGTGCTATCTGCTGACCCAAAAGGTGCGTTGTGTGCGAGGCTTTGCCATCCGACTGAATGTGGAGGCCCAAGATGCGGAGTCTAGCTACCTGAGGGATGGGGCTGCCGTGCAACATCAGGGAGATATTAGGGGATTCGTCGGTTCTGCGGCGCCGCCTGTGCACGAGGAGCAATTCGGACTTTTCGGCTGCACAGGAAAGGCCTCCCGTGGCTGCATAGTTCTGCACAACACGTACAGCTTCCTGGAGAGCATCCTGGATGGCCCCGTCGGATCCCTGGGTTGCCCAGATCGTAACGTCGTCGGCATAGAGAGCGTGCCGGATGGTGGGTATCTGGTCTAGTAAGGGGGGCAGCTTAGCCATAGCCACGTTGAAGAGGGTGGGCGATAAGATCGAGCCCTGTGGTGTTCCTCTACCTGTGAGTGCGATGACGTCCGACCGGAGCTCTCCTATGCCAATAGTGGCTGTGCGGTCCGACAGGAAAGCTCTGACATAGTTATAGGTACGTGTGCCGCATTGGGAAGAAGCCAGATTGTCGAGAATTAGATCGTGGGAGACGTTGTCGAAAGCCCCTTTGAGGTCCAGGGCCAGAATAGCTCTGGTTTGTGCCGTAGTGGGGCCATCCACAACGTCCTCCTTAAGCTGCAGCAAAATGTCTTGCGCAGTGAGGTTAGGGCGGTAGCCGAAGAGTGTATCCGGAAAGAATTGGCTGTCTTCGAGGAAGGGTTGTAGCCGCGAAAGTACAACGCGCTCGAATAGTTTACCTACACATGAAGTTAAGGATATAGGTCGGAGATTCTGGAGGGACAGTGGCTTGCCTTGCTTAGGAATTAGCATGATGTCCGCATGGCGCCATTCCTGT
This sequence comes from Dermacentor variabilis, assembly GCF_050947875.1. Classification (NCBI taxonomy): domain Eukaryota; kingdom Metazoa; phylum Arthropoda; class Arachnida; order Ixodida; family Ixodidae; genus Dermacentor; species Dermacentor variabilis. Next base: position 194,530,928 of record NC_134573.1, read on the forward strand.
GGAAGCGTGCCATTCCTCCAGTGGTCATTGTAGAATGCAGTTAAGTCTTTAATGGCCCCATCATCTAGGTTGCGTAGGAGTGTGTATTGAATCCCATCAGCCCCGGGTGATGTGTTGCGCCTAATACCCTGTAAGGCCGCCCTAACCTCGGCTTCTGTAATATCGGCGTCTAGGGAGGTGGCATCTATGTGTGGGTAGTCTCTGTAGGTGGGGCGGGTGCCTGTAGCAATGTAGCGTTGCTGTAGAGTGTGAAGTAGAGTAGTGTCATCGAGGCCTGATTTGTGGAGGATGGTGCGGACTCTGTTGCTAGTGTGTATTTTGGTTTGCGTAGGGTTTAATAATGCGCGGAGTAGCGACCAGGTCCGAGGTGTGCTTAGCGTGCCGCTGAGGCGATCGCAAAGGCTATGCCAATTGTTATTAGTGAGGGTGTTCGCGTAGTCATCTGCCTCCGTAGTTAGGCGGGCAATACGCAGACGAAGTTTCCGATTATGTTTTTGCCGGCGCCACCGCCGGGTCAGGCCTTTACGGGCCTCCCAGAGATGGAGCAAATGGAGATCCACATCGGGTGTCTCTGTTGTCGCAGTGATGTATTGAGTTGCCCTTTTTAGATCAGTTTGGAGCTGTTTGATCCATTCCTGAAGGGAGAGGGTGTCCTGAGGAGCTAGGGAGGACCGATTACGCCTAAATTTATCCCAATTGATTAGCTTAACAGTACGTTCAGGAGTGCGTGTTGGTTGTACCTGCAGTTCAGTAGCTAGAATGTAATGGTCGCTGCCCAAGTTCTCCACGAGATTGCGCCAAGAGTGTTGGCCTACCCCTCTGACCATGGTGAGATCAGGGCACGTGTCGCTGCTTACGCTGTTGCCTAATCGTGTTGGCTGATCTGGTTCTGTCAGCAGAGTCATTCGATGTAACGCAAGAACTTGAGCAAGCCGGCGTCCTTTCGGTGTTTCTGTTTGGTAACCCCAGGCCGGGTGCGGGGCATTGAAGTCGCCTACAATGACCATCTGTTTAGCCACCTTGCATAGATGTGCAAAAAGATGTCCGAACTCATGCTTCCTCGCATTAGGTGCGCTGTAGATATTAAGCACAAACAGGCTGCTATGGGAGCGAGAGCATGGGACCAATTCGAGAAGTACATGCGGTATGGGTGAACTTTCGAGGGTGTGTTCGATAACGGTCAAATGTTTGGACACTAAAGTGGCTGTGAGGTGTGGTGTGTTGCTATTTATTGTGTCTGTGTGTGTGTTGTAGCCGGGAAGTGTAGGAGTACAATGCACTTCCTGCAACGCTATTACATCGGGGGGATGGGGCTGTGTGGCAATGAATTGCGTAAGGGATCCGCGTTTCCGGCGGTAGCCCCTGCAATTCCATTGCCACACGCTTAAGGGTTGGGGGGTAGCGCTTGTCCCTTTACGGTTGCTGGCCATGATCAAGTATTATTTGTTTGTGTTTTATACCCGGAGACTGTCCGGGTGGCGGCTCATCGGCTTGGGAGGTGCCGGGAAGTGAGTGTTCCGGGCCCAGTGAGGCGGGTTTTCGGTCCGGTGACGGTAATCGGGCAGGACGAAGGTAAGGATGTGATCTTTGTGTTTCACGTGAAGGGGACAGGGAGCGTTTGGATGAAGGCGGAGGGATCGAAAGTTGGCCTAGTGAAGCCGCTATTTGTTGTTTAATATCGGCCACTATCTGCTGGACAGCAGGTTGCAGGGCCTGTTGTATTAGCTGTTGAAGTGGCGCTGTCACTTCAGCCATAATGAGCTCCTTCATTTTTTGCATTTCTGCCTGCATTATGGCAACCAATTCTGTCTTTAGAGAGACGGCCATTTCGTTCAGGGCTTGTTGTGTACAGTAGTTGGTGCGAGAGGTTTGTGCAGAGTCATTAAGATGCGGCTCATTGTCAGTCACCATGGGTTGCTGCGTGGGTTTAGGTTTAACGTGTTGTGTGACTGAAGGGGTGTGGAGATGTGGGGAGGGAGACAGAGGTGGGAACTGCGCTGCCCAGCTTACCGCTTGCTCCTTCTTGGCAGATCCATCTCCTTTATGGCCGCGGTCCCTCGAACGGCTGGTACTGGGAGTCCGGCCCTTGGAGTGGCCCTTGGAACGACTCCTGTCAGTCTGGCGGCGATCCCCGGGTGACCCGCGACTGCGGCTGCGTCCTCTAGTCCAGGGGTTCTCCGCCGAGTTCCCCGGTGTCGGTGCTACTTGGGTCATAGTTTCCAGAGCGCTCTGCTGAGTCGTCGTCCCAGGCTGGCCTTGCGCTGATCCGGGCGGGGGGCGCTCGTCCTTATGTTTGTTTTTTTCACGAAGTACGCGCGATTTGTTGCGTTGCGGCAGTTGACGCGATGGACAGCGAGGGTCAGTAGCGGGATGAGCGCCGTTGCAGTGAATACATTTAGGTGTGCACTCATGTTCCTTCGGTGGGTTTGAGATGCCACACGCCGGGCAAAGGGGTTTGTCGGGCGTGGGACAGACGTCCGCCCGATGGCCCATCGACAAGCACAAGCTACACACCTGTTGGCGCGGTCGGTATACGTGACAGCGGAGTTCTGCTCCGTACATACGGACGTAGCGGGGTACGTGGGTGCCGGAGAATGTGATCAGGGCCGTTTTCGTAGGTCCCATCATGCGAGCGTGTAAGACAGGGGCTTCTGAGCAGCGGAGGTTTTCTAGCAGCGTCGTCGTAGTGGTGTTGGGCTCAAGGCCTGAGACTACACCCTTGCAGGAGTTGTCTGGGGCTGCTACGTACGCTTGGACGGCGTGTTGAGTGACGCCCATGGAGATGAATCGAACGTTCTGCAGCCGTGCCGCGAGGTTCTCGTCCGGTGTGCTGAGCACCGCAAGGTTTTGTTCAGTGCGGATACGAATGATGAGCTCGTTGAGCACGGCGCTGTCCAGCCCCGCTGCTATGCCGATGGCTCGAGCAACAGAAGTATGAGGCCACGCACCGAGGTTCAGGCCGTCTATCGGGCGGAACACAATCTTGTAGTCGTCGACAGGCAGTGGCGGGAGTCGCGCGTTCCTCTTGCGCGGTGCTTCGGGTGTCGGAGGAGGTGGCAAGTTCGCAGTAGCTTCTGCTAAGCGTTTCTTTTTCCGAGCGACGAGAAACCAGTTGGTGTCGTCCTCGGCCTGACCGGACGAAGCGTCGGCGTCCATCGTGTCAGGGGAGCGGGTGTCGTCGGTCTCCATCTGAGCGGAGTAAATGGGCGTTGGAGAGGACGCGCGCCCGCGTCTAGGCTGGCGAGGTGAACGCAGGTAAGGCCCAGCGCGGCGGCGTCGGTGGTGCAGAACTTCCAAAGCCAATAAAATGTGAGGATCTCACCAGATCTTGGAGAAATTGGGCTCGATCGATGCCGCTCGCCGAGCTGCGTCGTTCGATGGTATTTCAGTGGTGAGAAGGCAGGGGAACCGCTCGTTGATGGTTCGAAATGCGGAGCCCATACAGAGTGCGGCCAGTCACTACGGCAGCAGGTGGCGCCCTCCAACTCAGGAAGAGGACCTTAGTGTTGAAGCAATGAACGACAATCTTGTGGGCATCATTAAGGAGTGTGCAGTGGAAGTCGGTGGTAACTCCGTTAGGCAGGATGCCAGTAAATTGTCGCAGGAGACGAAAGATCTGATCAAGAAACGCTAATGTATGAAAGCCTCTAACCCTACAGATAGAATAGAACTGGCAGAACTTTCGAAGTTAATCAACAAGCGTAAGACAGCTGACATAAGGAAGTATAATATGGATAGAATTGAACATGCTCTCAGGAACGGAGGAAGCCTAAAAACAGTGAAGAAGAAACTAGGAATTGGCAAGAATCAGATGTTTGCGTTAAGAGACAAAGCCGGCAATATCATTACTAATATGGATGAGATAGTTCAAGTGGCTGAGGAGTTCTATAGAGATTTATACAGTACCAGTGGCACCCACGACGATAATGAAAGAGAAAACAGTCTAGAGGAATTCGAAATCCCGCAGGTAGCGCTGGAAGAAGTAAAGAAAGCCTTAGGAGATATGCAAAGGGGGAAGGCAGCTGGGGAGGATCAGGTAACAGCAGATTTGTTGAAGGATGGTGGGCAGATTGTTCTAGAGAAACTGGCCACCCTGTATACGCAATGCCTCATGACCTCGAGCGTACCAGAATCTTGGAAGAACGCTAACATAATCCTAATCCATAAGAAAGGGGACGCCAAAGACTTGAAAAATTATAGACCGATCAGCTTACTGTCCGTGGCCTACAAACTATTTACTAAGGTAATCGCAAATAGAATCAGGAACACCTTCGACTTCTGTCAAGCAAAGGACCAGGCCGGATTCCGTAAAGGCTACTCAACCATAGACCATATTCACGCTATCAATCAGGTGATAGAGAAATGTGCGGAATATAACCAACCCTCATATATAGCTTTCATTGATAACGAGAAAGCGTTTGATTCTGTCGAAACCTCAGCAGTCATGGAGGCATTGCGGAATGAGGGTGTAGACGAGCCGTATGTAAAAATACTGAAACATATCTATAGCGGCTCCACAGCTACCGTAGTCCTCCATAAAGCAAGCAACAAAATCCCAATAAAGAAAGGCGTCAGGCAGGGAGATACGATATCTCCAATGCTATTCACAGCCTGTTTACAGGAGGTATTCAGAGACCTGGATTGGGAAGAATTGGGGATAAAAGTTAATGGAGAATACCTTAGTAACTTGCGATTCGCTGATGATATTGCCTTGCTTAGTAACTCAGGGGACCAATTGCAATGCATGCTCACTGACCTGGAGAGGCAAAGCAGAAGAGTGGGTCTAAAAATTAATATGCAGAAAACTAAAGTAATGCTTAACAGTCTCGGGAGAGAACAGCAATTTACAATACGCAGCGAGGCACTGGAAGTCGTAAGGGAATACATCTACTTAGCGCAGGTAGTGACGGCGGATCCGGATCATGAGACGGAAATAATCAGAAGAATAAGAATGGGCTGGAGTGCGTTTGGCAGGCATTCCCAAATCATGAACAGCAGGTTGCCGTTATCCCTCAAGAGAAAAGTATATAATAGCTGTGTCTTACCAGTACTCACCTACGGGGCAGAAACCTGGAGGCTTACGAAAAGGGTTCTACTCAAATTGAGGACGACACAGCGAGCTATGGAAAGAAGAATGATAGGTGTAACGTTAAGGGATAAGAAAAGAGCAGATTGGGTGAGGGAACAAACGCGAGTTAATGACATCTTAGTTGAAATCAAGAAAAAGAAATGGGCATGGGCAGGACATGTAATGAGGAGGGAAGATAACCGATGGTCATTAAGGGTTACGGACTGGATCCCAAGGGAAGGGAAGCGTAGCAGGGGGCGGCAGAAAGTTAGGTGGGCGGATGAGATTAAGAAGTTTGCAGGGACGGCATGGCCACAATTAGTACATGACCGGGGTTGTTGGAGAAGTATGGGAGAGGCCTTTGCCCTGCAGTGGGCATAACCAGGCTGATGATGATGATGATGATGATGATTGAGAGACCTGGATTGGGAAGAATTGGGGATAAAAGTTAATGGAGAATACCTTAGTAACTTGCGATTCGCTGATGATATTGCCTTGCTTAGTAACTCAGGAGACCAATTGCAATGCATGCTTACTGACCTGGAGAGGCAAAGCAGAAGAGTGCGTCTAAAAATTAATCTGCAGAAAACTAAAGTAATGTTTAACAGTCTCGGAAGAGAACAGCAATTTACAATAGGTAGCGAGGCACTGGAAGTGGTAAGGGAATACATCTGCTTAGGGCAGGTAGTGACGGCGGATCCGGATCATGAGACGGAAATAATCAGAAGGATAAGAATCGGCTGGGGTGCGTTTGGCAGGCATTCTCAGATCATGAACAGCAGGTTGCCATTATCCCTCAAGAGAAAAGTGTATAATAGCTGTGTCTTACCAGTACTCACCTACGGGGCAGAAACCTGGAGGCTTACGAAAAGGGTTCTACTCAAATTGAGGGCTACGCAACGAGCTATGGAAAGAAGAATGATAGGTGTAACGTTAAGGGATAAGAAAAGAGCTGATTGGGTGAGGAAACAAACGCGAGTTAATGACATCTTAGTTGAAATCAAGAAAAAGAAATGGGCATGGGCAGGACATGTAATGAGGAGGGAAGATAACCGATGGTCATTAAGGGTTACGGACTGGATTCCAAGGGAAGGGAAGCGTAGCAGGGGGCGGCAGAAAGTTAGGTGGGCGGATGAGATTAAGAAGTTTGCAGGGACGGCATGGCCACAATTAGTACATGACCGGGGTTGTTGGAGAAGTATGGGAGAGGCCTTTGCCCTGCAGTGGGCGCAGCCAGGCTGATGATGATGATGATGATGATTTCATCTCAAGATCCCCCTCAACGTTGGCCAACTCCCGCTCTCAACGACAAGATCCAATAACTTGTGGACAGCGGTGGGATTGTCCTCCAGATCCAATAACACTTTGTTATTTAAAACAGAATCTTGAAGGTGCTCGTCAACTATACCCAAGGCTTGCGTGCCTAGCATTTATTCGCCCTAAGTTAAAATTCGAATTGTTCATATGGTCACCTCCTCCAGCATTGCTAGTCCAGTCCCCCGAAGTCATTGAAAACCACACGGTGCGTTGCACCATCAGAGACTTTTTTCACTAATGATATTGGTATAAAAATAACATTCAAGTGTAACCGATGTCAAGCCGGAAGTTCCATCCCAGGATTCATGGAGGATCCCTGTGCTCTTTTGCCTTTTCCACAAAGCGTTTTTCGGCCATCGCACTTCTGCGCTACCACTTGCTCATTCGCATCGTACCTGGTGTCGTCTTCATAACCACCCAAGCTTGGTACATATGTTTGGTGAACAAAAAATTGGAGGACGCTTAAGCTTCGCCTTCAAGAGTGGAACGCGGCAGCGTTCCCGTCGACCCGCCAAGGGGTGTAAGACAATGGGCTACGGCGCAGCGACTACGCGCCGGGCATCGGACGCGGTGAGCGTCGAGCAACGCAGCGTTCGGCGCGACAACAAAATGTGCGCCTGAGCAAGCGACGCACGCCTGAGCCTTAGAAACAGCTCGTTTCTAAGGCAACACCGCGTTCACTAGAGGCGCTTTTGTACCTCTTTGAAGCATCGAACTCGTGGCTCAGTGGTAACGTCTCCGTCTCACACTCCGGAGACCCTGGTTCGATTCCCACCCAGCCCATCTTGGAAGTTGCTCTTAACGCGACAGCGTTAAGGAGCTCGTGTCGCAGAAAAGCCGGTGTCGTCGGTGTCGTTGGCCGTGAGCGATAAATCCCAGCAGGCACTTCATGAATAAAAAAAACAACTTGCAAGATGGGCTGGGTGGGAATTGAACCAGGGTCGCCGGAGTGTGAGACGGAGACGTTACCACTGAGCCACAAGTTCGATGGTTCAAAGCGGTACAAAAGCGCCTCGAGTGAACGCGCTGTTTCTAAGGCTCAGGTGTGCGTTGCTTGCTCAGGCGCACATTTCGTTGTCGCGCCGAACGCTGCGTTGCTCGACGCTCACCGCGTCCGATGCCCGGCGCGTAGTCGCTGCGCCGTAGCCCATTGTCTTACACCCTTGGCGGGTCGACGGGAACGCTGTCGCGTTCCACTCTTGAAGGCGAAGCTTAAGCGTCCTCCAATTTTTTATTTATGAAGTGCCTGCCGTGATTTATCGCTCACGGCCAACGCCGCGGACGCCGACGCCGACGACACCGACTTTTCTGCGACACGAGCTCCTTAACGCTATCGCGTTAAAATCTTTTAATTCATCCACTTTGCCTCCTGCTATATCCTACTGGTATCCAGTGAAAACAGGGGGATGGTGGGAGGTGAAAATTCAAGACGATGAGCAAAACGAGAACAAGGTGAAAGCGGGAAACAACGTTTGGACAGGTGGACTTGCCTTGAAAAAATTTTCATAAAGCCAGAGGAACTCATACTTCAACGTGTTGTTATAACTGGCTTTACTCAACAATAAAATATAAGAAAACAAAGACGTTTTGCTACCTATGCGGATGGCATCGTCAGTACGCAAATGGCAACAAATGAGAAAATACATCGTATTTATGTATGATACTGCCGTAAACACCCGGCAGGGAGCCACGGTTAGAATTGCATGCAGATTACACCGTGATGCAGATTGATTGCGAAGGATAAACCACGATACCACAAATTTTCTTGGGCCCCATCGTTGTTCCTGGTCTAACGTGGCCCGCTTTGCTCATCGTCTTGAATTTTCACCTCCCGCCATCCCCCTGTTTTCTCTGGATACCAGTAAGATATAGCAGGTAGCAAAGTGGATGAATTAAAGGATTTTGTTCGGCCAAACAGGTGTAGCAAGCTTGGGTGGTTATGGAGACGACGAGACGTACGATGCGAATGAGGAAGTGGCAGCGCAGAAGTGCGATAGCCATAAAATGCTTCGTGGAAAAGGCAAAAGAGCACAGGGATCCTACATGACTCCAGGGATGAAACTTCCGGCTTGACATCGGTCACACTTGAATGTCATTTGAAGAAGACACGTCCACTTGTCGAAACGTTGGCTGCCGCTTTCACCTTGTGCTCGTTTTGCTGATCATCCTACTGGTATGATGTTCCAGATAGCGTTATTGGCATGCACGGTGCAGGCGCTTTCAAGCAGGAACCACACATCGTGTTTTCGAAGTTTCATGGCGCATGATACATATTTCTTTCTACTAGGCCTTATTCATATCACAATAATTATGAATAGCTATTCTATAACATTGCTTTCATTTATTTTTATTGGTGTGTGGAGTTTGCTTTTGTTGCTTAAATTAGTACTAATTCTGGATAGTGTATGCTCTATACATTTTGTTTTATAGTGCATTGTTTATTTGGTATCGCAAACTTACTTATCATCTTCTCCGTGTTCTCCAATTCATATGTACGCACAGCACCCCCCCCTCCCTTCCTCAATGTTCCAGTGGGAACTTGTAAGGTATCTGAATAAATCAATTCTATCGACCTTTTTATTGTTTGTACACAGAGCTCCCGGAGGGCTTCCTGTTTAGCCCTCTAACAATCCGCTACTTCTACAGGTAACATAGAGAACAACAAGTTGCAAAAGCTTGCAAATATATACGACTCGAAAACTGGTGCCAACATTGCTAAGAGGTAAACCATAGCTTCATAAAGGAATTTTGCTTCCAAGTGCAAAAGAAACCTACATGAGCTCAACGCACGAGGCTTGCTTATTATTTCAACACATTAGGAACATGTACTTATAGTGGAGCACAGTGCAGTAAGCTTGTTTTCTTCGTAAACTTGGATTGCGAAAATATGCGACTGGTAGTTTTCTTGGGTCACGAGCGCACTGCTGCCACAGCGCACAAAAATGGGGAAAAGAAACTTGTCTAATCAGATGGCACGTGCTCGTACCAGCTCAGATGTACCACTCTTGTATGTACGCGGTAAATGGTGGGCGGACGGGAGAGTGGGAGCGGCGGCACCACAACGACAATGTCGTTTAGACACGTTTGGATTGCCTTACAGATACTGCCGCTAATTGCCAGTGCCGTATCAACCAGCAACGACAGTCCACTTCAGCCCGATTCATCATGGCTTCAAGCAGGCGATGGTGACGTTCTCGGGATGAGCCAATGGAACCTTCCAGGCGGGAGCACGTCATCGACCGGCATCGAGCATATAAGGCACAACCCGTACCTAGTCGCCTTCAGTGGGAGCGGCGGCACCACAACGACAATGTCGTTTAGGCACGTTTGGATTGCCTTACAGGTTCGTTACTAGTCCTATGTTTCGCAGTTACGATCAAACTGTTTGTGCCTTGTTGTGCTGCCGCTCCCAGTGAAGTGCCGTGATGTTTTGCATGCGCTATGGGCGCACCTGGAACTCCTTTTGGCCGGGGACATAGAAAGCAACCCGGGTCCTCCTATTGAAGAAAGGCTTGAAAAAAATCTTGGAAGAACAAACGCTACTAGAAGCACGGCTGACGCATATTGAAGGGAAGCTTGATTTATTTGCCGAGCAGGGTGTGAAGTTGGCAAATATCGAGGCTACTGTTAAAACTATCGAAAGCACTGTTCAGCGTCAGCAACAAAAAATACGAGATATTGAAGACAGAGCCCGGCGTAACAATCTGATTGTGTTTGGTGTAAAGGAAAGTTTTAACGAGACGCGAGAGGACAGAAGATAAGGTCATCAGGGACATATTTTTCACACGGCGTGGTGTCAAACCGACATCTGTCGAAAGAATTCACAGACTTGGTAAAAGAAAGGATGACCGTGATCGACCCGTTATTTTACGCTTGTACGACTACAATGAAAAAACAGCTATCTTCAAAAACTGTAAGAAACTGAAAGGCACGAGCATAAGTATCGCTGACGACTACTCGTACGAAACGCTTCAAAAAAGAAAGTTGCTCTGGCAGTCGGCTAAAACTGATAAAAATGAAGGATCTAAGGTAATGCTTGTTCATGACAAGCTTTTCATTAACGACATCCCCTATACATGGGGCGCCCAGTCTAACTGTAGGGTGACGATGCGCAGTAACGCCGAAGCCGGCCCCCGTGGCCAAGACTGACAAAGAAAGGAGCATGAACTCAGGCTGATAAACTTAAGTGCTCGCAGCATTGTGAAAAAGATTGACGAACTTGAATGCGTGTCGCTATTACATGATCCACATATATTAGCAATAACTGAAACGTGGCTGCATGAGGGTATCGCGGACGATGAAGTTTTTCCCGGCGCATATAACGTCCGGCGTACAGATAGGGCGTCGAGAGGCGGAGGCGTTGCACTGTTAGTTAAAAAATCGCTTAGATATGAAGTTCTGCCGCCAATTTATGCACATGAAAGCGTATGGTGTAAATTGTTTTTTCGCCATCTTGCTTTGGTGATCGGTGTAATTTATAGACCCCCGGGAAGCCTTATTGAGTTCTTTGAGAAGATTGATCAGCATTTAACAACAATAACTACAGATAGAAGTAAAGTTATTTTGATGGGTGATTTCAACCTACCGGGAGTAAATTGGGATGCAAGAATCCCTGGGACACTTGAGAGACCACATGCGGAACTTATGCTGGAAATCATGGTGAAACATAGCTTGGTTCAAGTGGTCGAGAAACCTACGCGAATTCAAGGAAATTCCAGCGCCCTTTTAGGCCTCTTATTCGTATCGGAGAGTATATTTGAATATAATATTGAAATGGGTGGAAGGAATGTCGGACCATAAGATGGTTGCAGCCGCTCTAAAAAATATAAAATGTTTAAATAAAAACCGGATAGCTCATGTCTATAATTTTAACCGAGCCGATGATACGGCCGTCTTAGATTATTTAGAATTGGCTTTAGACCGTATGCCGGAAGAAAATGATGTAGATAAGTTATGGAGGTATTTTACAGAAGTGGTGACCTGTTCATTATCTCTTTTTGTCCCAAAAAGAGCTAAGCGTTTACATAAAAGCAATCCATGGGTTTCTCGTGAGTTAATACATTTAAAAAGGCAGCTACGTCGTGCGCGGCAACGAAAACCAAAAAATCCCGAGAGAATATCGGCCCTTAGCACTCAAGTTCGTCAGAAATTAAGAGTGTCTAAAACGTCGTTTTTTTGCTACAACACTGACTAATCACCTTAAAACATCACCTCAAAAATTTTGCCGATACGTTGCCCGATCAAAGCCTTCAATCTCAGAGTACTTCTCATCTTTGGATCTTCGCTCCGGCTATTGGCAAGTGCCGATGGCAGATGATGACTGTGAGAAGACAGCTTTCATCACGCCCGATGGCTTGTACGAATTTACCGTAATGCCATTCGGGCTATGCAACGCGCCCGCTACTTTCGAGCGTATGATGGACACCATCCTTCGCAACTACAAGTGGAAAACATGTCTGTGCTACCTTGATGATATCGTGGTGTTTTCGCCAGATTTCCCGACGCACCTCGTTCGCTTGCGTGAGATACTGACCTGCCTCACCTCTGCTGGCCTCCAACTTAACATCAAAAAGTGCCGTTTTGCTGCTCGCAAGTTAACAATATTGGGTCACGTTGTATCGAAGGACGGCGTGCTTCCTGACCCAGCCAAGCTTCGCGCGGTCGCGGAGTTTCCGACGCCCACTACTCTTAAGGCGCTCCGCAGCTTTATAGGGCTCTGCTCTTACTTTCGGCGTTTTGTGCGCAATTTCGCGACTATCATCGCACCACTGACCAATTTGCTTACCGCTACCAACGGCATCTCCGCGTGGTCAACTTCCTGTGACGAAGCCTTCCAGCAACTACGTCGCCTACTTACTTCGCCACCGATTCTTCGACACTACGATCCCACAGCGCCTACAGAGGTACATACGGACGCCAGCGGTATCGGACTTGGTGCAGTCCTCGCACAACGGAAAGACGGCTATGACGAGTACGTCGTCGCGTATGCGAGCCGAACTTTAAAGAAGGCAGAAGCCAACTACTCAGTAACCGAAAAGGAGTGCTTGGCCATTATTTGGGTGCTCGTCAAATTTCGTCCATACCTATATGGTCGCCCTTTTGACATTGTCACCGACCACCATTCACTTTGCTGGCTGTCCTCGTTGAAGGATCCGTCAGGTCGCCTAGGGCGATGGGCACTCCGCTTACAAGAATATGATATCCGCGTTGTCTACCGATCGGGCAGAAAGCACTCTGACGCCGATGCGCTTTCCCGATCGCCGCTACCTTGTGATGTGGCTTCAGTGTCTCCGCTCTTCGCATCCATGTCAGCCTTCAACGTCGCTGATATGCCGGACGAGCAGCGTAAGGATCCCCTGCTTTCAACTATGCTGAATTTCCTCCACGACCCATCCGCCACATCCTCTTCTCGAACACTTCGTCGCCAAGCCGCTCACTTTACTGTCCGCGACAACGTTCTTTACCGCAGAAATTATTTGCCTGATGGTCGCAAATGGCTCCTGGTGATACCACGACACATGCGTTCTGACATATGCGCTTATTTTCATGCTGCTCCTCATAATGGTCACGCCGGTGTTCTGAAAACGTATACTCGTCTAAGGCAGCGTTTCTACTGGCACGGCATGTATCACTTCGTGCGCCAGTACGTACGCGCTTGCACGGCGTGCCAACGGCGTAAAATTCCACCTCGCCCTCCTGGTGAGCTACAGCCGCTACCCTGCCCGGCTCGGCCCTTCGATCGCGTCGGTATAGACCTATACGGGCCACTTCCCTGCAGTTCCGCGGGTAACCGATGGATAATTGTAGGTGTCGACCACTTGACGCGCTACGCCGAGACTGCCGCACTCCCGGCAGCCTCTGCGCGCGAAGTTGCGTTCTTCATCTTGCGGAACTTCGTTCTTCGACATGGCGCACCACGCGAACTGCTCAGCGACAGGGGACGTGTCTTCTTGTCCGAAGTCATCCAAGCCCTTCTCGCTGCATGCAGCATCGTTCACCGCAAGTCTACAGCCTACCACCCGCAAACGAATGGCTTGACAGAGCGGTTCAACCGCACACTCGGTGACATGTTGACTATGTACGTCGCCTCGGATCACAGTAACTGGGACACTGTTTTGCCGTTCGTCACGTATGCCTATAATACGGCCACACAAGCTACCACTGGCTTTTCGCCTTTTTTTCTGCTGTATGGACGAGAGCCCTCGTGTACTTTGGACACAATGCTCCCATACCGACCCGATGCTTCCGAATGCACGCCTGTGTCTGAAGCCGCCAAATACGCCGAGGACTGTAGGCAGCTCGCGCGAACCCTTACGACCGCTGCTCAAGGTCGTCAAAAGCTGCGGCGTGACAGTGACGCGCTTACACCAGTTTTCCCGACTGGTTCTCTTGTTTGGTTGTGGGTCCCGCCTCACAGCCCTGGCCTTTCGACCAAACTCCTCGCACGCTATGATGGCCCCTACCGCGTCATAGACCGTCCCTCCGCTGTCACCTATGTTGTAGAACCTGTGACACCTTCACCCGACCATAGGCATCGCGGGCTTGACACGGTTCATGTCAACCGACTTAAGCCGTACTATGACCCCCTCATGCTACCTACGCCGTAAGTCGCCAGGATGGCTCCTCTTCTCTCCCGGGGGCCATTGTGGTGAAGAGAAAGACGAAGAAGGCGCTCTTGTGTCGGCTGTGCGCATGATCAGCGTTCATCTCCTGCCAGTGCTACTAGACTGTGCCTAGTGCCTCGTAATAAATCATCTTATTACAAATGGAATAGTTGTAAATGACACCGCGTGCAACAATCCGCAAATTATTGCCCAAGAATTCAACACTTTTTTCGGTTCTGTATTCAGCCGAAGAGATGAGAGTGCTGCAATAGATTTAAAATGCGAGGACTATACTAATGATAGCATTTTTATCTCTAAAGAAGGTATAGTCGACATGTTGCTAAAATTGGACGTAAAGAAGTCTCCTGGTCCTGACAAAATACCGAATGAGTATTTCAAGCGATACTGTGAATGGATTGCATGCTTCTTGGTTAAAATCTTTTCTCTGTCATTAATAAATGGTGCATTGCCAAGTGAATGGTTATTAGCGAGGACTGTGCCTGTTTATAAGGCTGGAGACAGGCTAGACATTAGGAACTAGCGTCCGATTTCCATAACCTGTACGGCTTGCAAAATCTTAGAACATATATTTAGTAAACAGTTAGTAGAATATATTGAAAGCAATAACAATTTTTACAGCAAACAACATGGTTTTCGAAGGCGTCTGTCAACTGTCACGCAATTATTTGAAACAATACAGTTTTTCAGAAGCCCTTAATTGTCTCGAACAAGTTGATGTCATCGCTCTGGATTTATCAAAGGCATTTGATAGGGTTAGCAATAGCAAGCTAATTGAAATGCTTTATGGTTATAATGTAAATTCAGAAAGTATTAAGTGGATTCAGGCCTACTTACACAACAGACAACAGTTTGTTGAAATAGATGGCGAGTGCTCCTCTTTCCTTCCTGTATCATCAGATGTACCTCAGGGCTCGGTCTTGGGTATAATTTTGTTCCTACTGTATATTAATGATATCGCAACTGATGTACATCCTATGATAGAAGTGCGGTTGTTTGCCGATGACTGCCTCTTGTTTTGTCGCGTTAAAGGTGTTTCTGATCAAGAACGACTAAATGATGCTTTATGTCGAATTTATAACTGGTGTGATACATGGCATATGCAAATCAATTTTGATAAATCTGTTTGCATGACAGTTACGAATAAGAAAACTCCGTTGATGTTTTCGTACGCTGTAAATAATAATGTCATTAAGCGTGCCACAAAGCTGAAATATCTTGGCGTAACTATCACTAGTAGCCTCAACTGGAATGAACACGTCGAAAACATATGTGGATCAGCCAGCGCAAGCTTGGTTTGTTACGGCGTAAATTGAGAGATGCTGCACCAGATATTAAACTTAAGGCATACACTACCATTGTTAGACCAAATTTAGAGTATGCTTGTATAATTTCGGACCCTCATCAACAATACATAACAGATAAATTAGAGCGCATTCAGCGAATGCCGGTTAGGTTTATTTTTTCTGATTACGACAAAACGCACTCAGTAACCTCCATGCTCGCCAGGGCTGGTATCACTACGTTGGCTGTGCGCAGGAAAATCGCGCGCCTTAAGTTTTTATATCAACTCTATCACAATAAGCTGAACCTGAATTCCAGTTTGTATTTGAAGCCTCCTGGAAGAGTTTCACCACGAACTAACCACAATTACGCTATAATGCCTTATGTGCCAAGAGTTGATGTCTTTAAGCACTCTTTCATTGTCAAGACAATTGTTGAGTGGAATAACTTGAATTCTTGTGTGTTTCCGAGCAATAACAGGGTTGACTGTTTTGAAGAAAACTTGACTGCGTTCTTTGCGTGAACTTTGTGCTCTGTATTCCCACCCTGTAACAGCCCGGCAGGGCTCACTGTATTGGAAATAATAAATAACCATTACCGTTTTTTTTCTTGCCCTTTCAGTCTCGCGCAGGGCAGAACGGTGACCGCGAGCGGCGCGGCGATCTCCTATGACGACGAGGTCAACTGGCTACCCGTAATTATGTTTCCCACATTGGGAATACTTTCGTTGCCTAACCTCCATGTTTTTATGCTCTGTCCGTCCCTTTATGCCGAGTCGGGAGGATGAATCCAAGAGATCCGTGTGCCGGTTTAGGCTAGTTTGTATGCTCATCCTGAAGGTATTTAGGTGTGGTGCAACTATATAAGACGCAGAAAAGAGTCTTGTTTTTTTTTTCTGGTGGGGGGGGGGGGTTCCAAGTACTTGTGCTACAGGGAAACGCCTTCAATGATTCAGGAGGCTGTGTGTAGTAGTAAAATGTATCTATACCAGAGACTGTGTAACCGAAGCTGGTGACCAACTGTGCTGATATGTGTCCTCTGCAAGGTACTCATTATGTTTGTAACGCGAATGTCCAATCCGGAAGCAATGCGATTCTGGTGATCCTCTTGATTATATCACATTGGAGCCGTGCAGCTGTTGCCTGTGGATCTAGCTTGTTAGCCGGTTTCTCCTGGCTTGGTTGAGTGAGTGGTCACGTGTTCGTCAGCGGTGTTAAAGTGCTGAAATACATCGCTCTAGTTAGTACTTCTCTGTACATACGTCTCCCCTCACGATATGTACTCGCAGACCGCTGCATTTGCCATCAAGTCGTCGCTTCCTGCATCCACGGCGTATGTCATTAAGCCGTGTGCACTCCTGTTTGCACTCGAACAAAAGATGTAAGCAACTATAATCAGTTTAAAATGAAACA
The DNA here is from genome assembly GCF_050947875.1 of Dermacentor variabilis. Taxonomy (NCBI): domain Eukaryota; kingdom Metazoa; phylum Arthropoda; class Arachnida; order Ixodida; family Ixodidae; genus Dermacentor; species Dermacentor variabilis. The sequence continues at coordinate 194,547,631 of NC_134573.1, forward strand.
CAATTGCGCGCATCATGTGCCTCTTCGGATAACATTTATTTGCTTAACTTCGCTCCGAAAAGTACGTCGGATATCCTGCTCCCTTCCGTCTTCGCACTTGCTATCGTTATTTGCATCTGGCGCGCGAGTATGCAAATAATGGCCGTGCAGATTCCTTTGTATTCATGGTCACTTGCTCTTAAGATATAAGCGGGTCTGGAATGATGAATTCGAAAACATGCACGCGAGTGTTTCACGCACCCTCTACCATACATAGCTCAGTACGGAAGGAAGCGTTGTGCAGAAGAGGATTTATTCAGGCGTGCTTCTGAGGAGCACCGCTCCTCAAAAGAGGGGAGACGTAGGAGCAGACAAATACAGTGACGTAGTACAAGCGCACATATAAGGGCTTGCCTTTCGACCCGACAGCTGACGCAATCGATCTATTACAGAAAATGAACGTCGTTTTCTTGTCTCATTTGTTATCGCCTTTCTGTGTCGATCTGGCCGATCTTTTCCCCTATTGTATAATTGCTTATTACCGCTCTGTTTGATTGTGAAAACACTGAAACTACATGTTGTTCTATAGCGAAGATTGTATTGCCAGACTCACGCCGTGAGTGTGACTGTCGTCGTGCGCGAAAAACTCAAGCCACGCGAAAATAAAGATTGTTTATGGTTATATTGCGCTCAGTTTTACACAGACGATATTAAGGAAGAACAGGACGTTGACGGACGTACCGCGAACTACCAACTGTCTAATACTGTTAAAGAAAGCGCTTATATACAAGGTGATATGGCGCGGGGGGGTATGAGAGATATGACAATTTGACGAAATGTCATCATAGTTCGGGTCAGGCATACATCGTTCACTTGCACCCGTTCGCCCCTGGCAAACTCGACCTCAGCTTTGATAAGCGCGATGGACGGAGTGCTTACGCACGTCTCTTTTTGTTTAGGTATCGCAAGCGCCTCCCATATTTCTCGCTCCGTTTTTGTTTTAGAGCGCAGCTCTTTGGCGTCCGTTCCTGGGTTTCGCGTCGTCGTCGTCGTCGGCCTCGTAACCAGCTCCGCCCCCCTTTCATCCCCCCAGCGCTAGCAGCGACCGACTGATACCGCTGGATGCCGCTGACGCCGCTAGAGAGTCAAGATAACGTGACTGCATAGAACACCGTCGCCGCCATGCAGAAAGAGGAGGAAAGGGTCCCCCCCCCTGTTCTTGTGTGGCGGATAGGGTGCTCTTCAGTTGCCGACGCGCCGGTTATTCGTTGTCCCTGAAACCAACTCCGCAGCTGGGGTTGACTCACTATCGGCGTCAGCGGCATCAGTCAGTCGCTGCTATCTCTTCCCTCCTCCCTTTATCGTGTTGTCCGCTTGCTGCGCGCGCTTCTGCCCCCATCGTTTGCCGCTGGGTGTACACGCCGCCCCCCTCCCCCCTCTTCCTGCGAGTCTCCGGTTGTCAAAGCGCCGGCTCGAACTTAATTCCTTTCTTCGCTCCTCCTCCAATGCAACCCCTGTGCGGTGGCAATCAGAGAGCCAGATCGGTGGCGGCGGATCTGTATATGTGCACCGCCCGAGCCGAAATTGCCGCTGCCGTTCGCCCTGTGCGGTGGCAATCAGAGAGCCAGATCGGTGGCGGCTTCACATAAAGACAAACAGCAATTTCCTAACACTTATGCGGGAGAACATCCCGTTCCTCTCGCTCGTAACGCGTCCCACGGCTGTGACAACCTCGCGAGGCACTTGTATAGATCTCGTCTTTGAGAATCAAGCATTGGTGTACCAAGTCGAACATATATCAGTCTATTTCTCCGACCACAAAGCTTCCTTCATGACTGTCAAGAACTGTTAGTGGAGTCTTTGTTAAAGGAATACGTGTGAAAAATAAAAAAAAAAATTCTGTGATAGCGCATACATGTGTTGCTCGATTTCTTTGCCTCAATCTATCGAAAAGGTGAAACAGCTTATTTGCTGCGCTCAAACTTCGCATTAGGAAGTAACGTAATCGTCGGTAATTTTTTGATGTGCCGATGACTGTGGTGCTTTCTAGTAGCGGAGAGCATTTGCATTGTTTGCAATGTGCAGCAAAGTTGCTAGGCGTTGTCAGAAGCTGGCACATCTTGAAGGGGCAGCGCAAAGATGGCAGGAACACACAGGACAGCGCTGAACTCACAACTAACTTTATTCGAAGGCATACACACACTTATGTACATAACCCATAGCCACGTGCTCTCCCATCCATGGCGTCATTATCAGTGCGCAGGCAAAAAACATGCAAAACCATTTAATATAATGCTACGCTATGAAGCGGCTTAAAAATTCAAATTCACTATCATGCAAATTTAACTGCAAATTGCAATCATGCAAATTTAATTTAATGATGAGCTTAAGTTTTCTAGCAGCTGTGGTATATCTATCAGCAGTTTTCTCGAGATTCTCTCTTTTTATTTAGCTTCAATTGTTGTTGAATGGAAAGGAAATTTATACCGACAAAAATCTGGCATTTGCATTGGGTCCTAGGTAGCACCGGTACTAAATAACATTTTCTTAGGTAGCGTAGACAGAAATATAGAAACTAACCTAGATGACCGAACATTGAAAGTGCTAAGATATGTTGATGATTTTCTGATCTTTGCGAAGAGTACTAATTTCCAACATATGGTTCATAATGTACTTCAACTATTCCACAAATGTGGCTCAGGGTTAGTTGTCGCACTTGAAGTGCCGGATAAGAACAAACTACAATTTTTAGATACGAGGCTCAAACTAACTGATACGCATGTGTGCTGGATGTATTGCCCAAGGCCAAAAAAAAACAATTTTAAATTTTTTCACTCCGCACATTCCAAGGTGGTAAAAAACGGCATTGTGTTTTCGACTCTATTTTCCGCACTTTCGAAATCATGTTCTCACAAGACATCTGAGAGTTTCTTAAATCAATTGGAGCGTTTGAGAGCGGCAGGTTTTCGAGAGGATGCAATCCGCATGACAGTACAGAAGCTTGTTAAGCCTGTAAAATTAGGAGCACCCACAAGAATGAACAATCCAGAGCCTGCCGACAAGAAGAAAAAACTGGTGTAATTCCATATGTGCATAAACTATCACACAATCTCAGGAATGTAGGAGGCAGATTTGATATAAAGGTTGTTTTTTCTGCCCCTAACAAGTTGATCAAAATTTGGGGTAAGATCGATAGGAAATTGGCCCAGGTTGCCTCCACTCATGCTGGGAAAGGCTGTTCTGTTAAGCACACTTCCCCGTTTGTGCACTGTAGAATGGGAGTTGTTTACGAGCTTCCATTTTCCTGCGGTCACGTATACATCGACGGTCAAACAGGTCGTTGCGTCAATATTAGATTGTCTGAACATAGGCGCTCACTAACGGGTAATGCCTACTCGCATGTCGCGCGGCATTGCTCTGAGCATGGGTGCACTCCAATACATAAAAACACCACAATACTCCCGCGCATAAAAATCAGACTACGAGGGAGATTATTGAGACCTTCTATATCAGGAAAAAAGGGTCACGTTGTGTAAGCATGCCATCGTTAAATTTGCATGATAGTGAATTTGAATTTTTAAGCCGCTTCATAGCGTAGCATTATATTAAATGGTTTTGCGTGTTTTTTGCCTGCGCACTGATAATGACGCCATGGATGGGAGAGCACGTGGCTATGTTTTATGTACATAAGTGTGTGTATGCCTTCGAATAAAGTTAGTTGTGAGTTCAGCGCTGTCCTGTGTGTTCCTGCCTTCTGTCGTCGTCTTTTTGCGCTGCTCCTTCAAGTTGTTCGACCAGTACCAACTCGCCCAAATGTCGATCCTTCTAGAAGCTGGCACGTGTATTTGTGCTCCCGTAACCAGTAAGTTTGCGTAAGTTTGCGCTAGTAATCCCGGAAGTTTGCGCTACGTCTGTCAACGTCCTGTTCTTCCTTAATATCGTCTGTGTAAAACTGAGCGCAATATAACCATGAACGTTCACCAACTAGCCCCTTTCATTGCTTTACTAAAGATTGTATGTTGGGCTGCGGATTCCAGCCACCAACCTCCGGATTGGGCGACCTCCACGCTAACAGTTTCAGCCACTGTCGGTTCATAACACGTGCGCTTTAAAGCTGGGTTTTATATGCATGAAGAGGTAGACGCAGTGTAAGGCACGAGCCAATCACAGGTGTACTCTCTCTCCAGAGGAGGGAAAGGGTGCTGTCACGAGCTCTGTCATGACCCACGGCTGCCGCGCAGACAACCAGGTGGAAGAAAGAAGAGGACGACGCTATCCAAGCTGCCTCTGGACGCTCTCGAAACACGCCTAACAAGCAGATTCATCTGGTTCTGTATTAAACACCTCGTGTGCAACATTTGGTGGAGCTGTGCTGGGTAACTCCCACGACCTACAACGGAGCCATCAGCACAAGAACTACGCCGAAGCCGTCGCCTCGTCGGTACGCCGTTGCGCTCAGTCATGGCCACAGAGCGAAATAACCTCACCAGCAATGCTTTGGCGAGCCCAGTCCCTATCCAGCACTACTGAGAGCCACGTACGTTCTCGGAGAAGGCAGAGGAAGGTGTGGATGAGTGGCTGAAGGATTACGAAAGGGTAAGCCAATACAATAAGTGGAACGCTTCCAGTCAGCTTAGGAACGTTGTTTTCTTCTTGGCCGACAGTGCGTTTTTATGGTATGACAACCACGCGGGCATGCGAACTACATGGACACTTTTCGTTGAGGAGATCAAGAAATGTTTCGGGGAGACGGACGCAAAGAAACGTGCGGAATAAACGTTAGCCCAGAGAGCCCAGGTACCCGGCGAGACTTGCACTACCTATATCGTAGAAATTTTGAAGCTGTGCCGAACCGTGAACCCTCAAATGACAGAGGAAGGTAAAGTGGGGCACGTCGTAAAAAGGGAGAGGGAAGACGTGTACAACTTCCTCATGGGTAAAGAGTACTTGAACGCGGTATCAGAACTGATACGGCACTGCCGTACGTTCGAGGCTCTGAAGACTCGCCGAATTACATCAAAGTTTGGACGGATGGCCAATGTAACGACCATAGGAAGTGTTAAACGAGTCCTCAGTACTCAGACCTTTCGTCCGCAATCGACCAGATAGTCCGTGAGGAGCTCCAGCGGCATGACGAACAGGCACTTATGCGGTGCCACATCGGAGCTCCTCCATTTTCCGAGACACTCTTTGGGAACTCCCTTCGACCACTCGGTGAACGTCGCGGATCTAAACAGCTCCAGAGACTAACCGCATTATGGCACGACCGAACCACCACGCAATGATTCGCCCCGTCAACGTTTTGATCCACGCCCACGCAACTTTCGTCCACGTAGACTTGCCGCTACCTACGACTTTCAAGGGGAAGAGCCTCGTTACCCTCAACCAATGTCTTCGGCAGAATACTTCAATCCGCATTCTGAAGTTCGCCCTTTGCCAGTGTGTTACTTCTGCGGCATGCCTGGCCATATAGCTAGGTACTGTACCCGACGCCGAGCATCGAACTACGGACCATCAGCGCCGACTATGCGGCCTAGCGGTCGTACACCGCGCACTCAGTGGCCAGGAGACTCCACTTCAGGAAGCCACTTTCGAGAGCGCCGATGCACTGCCCAGGAGACCTACTTTGGAGAAGAAAAAACTCGGAACCACTACCGCTCCCCTGACTCCGACCGTACTCTGACGCCACCACCAGTTTTCCGAGCCTCCCGATCACCATCCCCTCAGCCGCGATTCACGTCACCATCGCCTCGGCGCCGTTTCGTGTCGCCCCCGCCGGGAAACTAGCCAGCGCGGCCGAGGGAGGTGAGGTCGCTGGAAAATGTGCGCTGCCGACTCAACTGCCTCTAACTATTTTCATGCTGAAGAATAAGGTTGATCTACTGATTGATGGGGTCTCTACAATGGCTTTAGTCGACACGGGAGCAACTGTCTCGCTCATGAGTGTGGGGTTTAAAGGCCTTCTGGGACGCAAGGCTATGTTTCGCTGGGACCAGTGCACAAGTTTCCATGGAGTGAGTGGTGAATCATTATACCCGGTTGGTGCGTGTAACATGGATGTGTGTCTGTGTGGGAAATATTTTAATGCAGAGTTTACTGTTCTTCCTCGCTCCTCGCATGACATGATTTTGGGCATTGACTTTTTGCAATTGTTTGGTAGCAATGTTAACTGCCGGACGGGCGAAAACTCAGTGTCGACACCAGTGTTTCGCCTGTGCTCTTTGAAGGTGCAGCTTGCCCGGAGAGTGTGTTGTGCTTGTGCGTGTCGGATGATACACTTGTGCCCGCCTTATCCGCGATGCATCTTGCCGTCGCCTGTTCATCTCCGACTCCTATCTCGTTCAACGCTGCAGTGGAACCTGTACATCGGAACTGCCTCAAGAAAAACGTGTTAGTCCCGCACTGCGTGGTCTCAGTGACCAATGCATGCGCGGGGCTGTGGGCGCTAAGCTGTTCCGCTGAAGCGGCAGTGCTACCTCAAGGCCTAAAGATTGCCCCGTTTGAGAAAGACTCGCCCATATCGGTGGCAGTACTTACAAAGCTACCTGATCGAGGAGCAACCAGTGTCTCGAGCCCCGAGAGCTCGAAGATACATTCCATGATTGATAAATCACTCAGTGATCATGAGCGTCGAGTGTTGATGGCCCTGCTTACGAAACACACCTCGGTATTCGACTTTGCAGAGCACGATGGCCCGCCATTGATTCGTGCGTCCAGAACTCGTCACCGCATCAACACAGGAGCCGCCCACTCAATCCGACAAAAACCCTATCGTGTGTCCCCGTCAGAACGCAAGGTAATCAGCGATCAAGTCCAAGAAATGCTATGCAAAGGTGTCATTCGAGAATGATCTAGTCCTTGGGCAGCCCCCGTGATATTGGTGAAGAAGAAAGACGGTACGTGGCAGTTCTGCGTTGATTATTGTCGCCTAAACGCCGTTGCTAAGAAACATATATATCCGCTCCCACGAATTGACGCCATCGACTGTCTCTTTGCGGCATCTTACTTTTCCTCCATTGATTTACGGTCAGGTTACTGGCCAATTCCTATACACAAGTAGGACAGAGAAAAGACACCATTTGTAACATCCGACGGATTACTTTAGTTTAACGTGATGCCTTTCGGGTTGTGTAACGCGCCGGCAACGCTCGAAAGGGTCATGGACACGATATTGCGCGGCTTAAAATGGGAAGTTTGCATGTGCTACTTAGACGACGTTGTGATCTTCGGGCGAACGTTTAGTGAGAACAACAAACGTTTGAACTTGATCTTGAACTGCTTGGAGGAAGCGGGTCTTGTGCTCAATTAAAAAAATGCCGTTTTGGGGAACGACAAACTCTTGTGCTAGGACATCAGGTCACTAAAGAAGGCATCCGACCAGATCCACAAAAGACTGCGGTCGTAGAAGCAATTAAGGTACCGCACTATGTCAAGCAGTTAAGAAGTTTCTTGGGATTGTGCTCCTACTTTCGCCGATTCATTCCCCGGTTTGCTGACATGGCTCATCCCCTTAAGGTACGTCCACACTAGCGACAAAAACGCGCGCGGCAGACGCGCGCGGGCATGTCCACAGTCGCGTTTTGCGGCACGCGGCAACGGCGCGTGGAGTCCCGCGTTGTCTCGTTCCATTTGATACTTCTCATGAGAACTCGTTCTGCCGAATTCGTTTTCCATCCAGGGCTATTTTGAGCCAGCGGTTGCGGAAGTTCTTAAGTTTCCCAGCTGCCTGCTCGCCTGCATGGTATGTACAAACACAATTACATGATCGCACATGTTTCCGCAACATTGAGAAAATTTCATCACTTACTCACCTGTCATGACAAACTGCTGTCCAATAATGTGCCAGCGGTTGAGGCGCAGCTCCTCGTCTTTAAAATCGACGTTCGATTTGTCGTAGAGGCACACATATCCGCGAACGGTTTCCAAAAACGCCTCCATCGCGAGGCCACTTCTTCGTCGACGTCTCGGTGGTGGTGTGGGAAGGCTTAGCGTAAACAGCTCCCTTCACTGGAAATGGCCTCTGAGATTTTACGGCGTGAGTGTCACTGTTCGATCTCAGAGCCCATAGATTATGATTCTTTGATTATGCGATAGGCGGCGCCAAAATAGCGCGGCTCGCTTCTTATTGGTGCTCGTTTTGCGGCTGCCGCGAAAAAAATGGGTCTCGCACGCATTCGCGCGTTCGCCGCGCGTTGATGCCGCTTTTCGTGAATCTTGCCGCACGCGACAGCACCGCTCGCCGCTAGTGTGGACGTACCCTTACACGCCTTCTCCAAAACTGCTCCGCAGCGGGTCGGCCCTGCATTGGACTATCTCCGGGTTTGGTCCACGTATGAGGAGTGCTTTAAGCCAGCTTTACATCCGCCGCCGATCGGGCCGATATTCCACTATCTTCGGAATCGGCCCACGTATGGGGAGGGCACAAAGCCTGCTTGACTCAGCCACGGGTCGGCCCGGCATTGCACTGCATTCGGGATCGGCCCACGCATGCGGAGTTCTAACGCTCACTTCACCTCCGCCGCGCGTCGGCCCGGCATTGCACTGTCTTCGGGATCGGCCCACGTTTGGGGAGTGCTTAACGCCTGTTTCACCTCCGCCGCGGGTCGGCCCGGCATTTCACTGTCTTCGGGATCGGCCCACGTATGGGGAGTGCTTAACGCCTGCTTCACCTCCACAGCGGGTCGGCCCGGCATTGGACTATCTTCGGAATCGGCCCACGTATGGGGAGTGCACAAAGACTGCTTGACCTCTGCTACTGGTCGGGCCGGCATTGCACTGTCTGCGGGATCGACCCTCGTATGGGGAGTAGTTAGCTCCTGCTCCACCTCCGCCAGCCGGTCAGGCCGGTATTGCACTAGCTTCGGAATCGACCACGTATGAGGAGTGCACAAAGCCTGCTTGACCTCTGCCACTGGTCGGCCCGGCATTACACTGTCTTCGGAATCGACCCTCGTATGGGGACTGCTTAACGCCTGCTTCACCTCCGTCGCGGGTTAGCCCGGCATTGTGCTTTCTTCGGGATCGGCCCACGCATGCGGAGTTCTAACGCTCACTTCACCTCCGCCGCGCGTCGGCCCGGCATTGCACTGTCTTCGGGATCGGCCCACGTATGGGGAGTGCTTAACGCCTGCTTCACCTCCACAGCGGGTCGGCCCGGCATTGGACTATCTTCGGAATCGGCCCACGTATGAGGAATGCACAAAGCCTGCTTGACCTCTGCCACTGGTTGGCCTGCCATTGCAAAGTCTTCGGGGTCGACCCTCGTATGGGGAGTGCTTAACGCCTGCTTCACCTCCGCCGCAGGCTGGCCCGGCATCGCGCTATATTCGGGATGGGCCCACGCATGCGGGGTTCTTAATGCCGGCTTCCCCTCCGCCGCGGGTCGGGTCGGCATTGCACTGTCTTCGGTATCGGCCCACGTATGGGGAGTGCTTAACGCCTGCTTCACCTCCGCAGCGGGTCGGCCCGGCATTGGACTATCTCCGGCATAGGCCCACGTATCAGGAGTGCTTAGCTCCTGCTCCACCTCCGCCAGCCGGTCGGGCCGGTATTGCACCATCTTCGGAATCGACAAAGGTATGAGGAGTGCACAAATCCTACTTGACCTCTGGCACTGGTCAGCCCGGCATTGCATTGCCTTCGGGTCGGCCCACGTATGGGGAGTGCTTAACGCCTGCTTCACCTCCGCAGAGGGTCGGCCCGGCATTGGACTATCTTCGGAATCGGCCCACGTATGAGGAGTGCGCAAAGCCTGCTTGACCTCTGCCGCTGGTCCGCCCGGCATTGCACTGTCTTCGGGATCGACCCTCGTATGGGGAGTGCTTAACGCCTGCTTCAACTCCGCCGCGGGTTGGCCCAGCATTGCACTGTCTTCGGGATCGACCCTCGTATGGGGATTGCTTAATGCCTGCTTCACCTCCGCCGCGGGTTGGCCCGGCATTGCGCTATCTTCGATATCGGCCCACGGATGTGGGGTTCTTAACGCCGGCTTCACCTGCGCCGCGGGTCCGCCCGGCATTGCACTGTCTTCGGGATCGGCCCACGTATGGGGAGTGCTTAGCGCCTGCTTCACCTCCGCAGCGGGTCGACCCGGCATTGGACTGTCTTCGGAATCGGCCCACGTATGAGGAGTGCACAAAGCCTGCTTCACCTCCGCCGCGGGTTGTGCCGGCATAGCGCTTTCTTCGGGATCGGTCCACGCATGCGGAGTTCTGAACGCCGGCTTCAGCTCCGCGGCGGGTCGGCCTGGCATTGCACTGCCTTCGGGTCGGCCCACGTATGGGGAGGGCACAAAGCCTGCTTGGCCTCTGCCACTGGTCGGCACGGCATTGCACTGTCTTCCAGATCGACCATATCGTATGGGGAGTGCTTAACGCCTGCTTCACCTCCGCCGCGGGTCGGCTTGACATTTAACTGTCTTCGGAATCGACCCACGTATGAGGAGTGCACAAAGCCTGCTTGACCTCTGGCACTGGTCGGCCCGGCATTGCACTGTCTTCGGGATGGACCCTCGTGTGGGGAGTGCTTAACGCCTGCTTCACCTCTGCCGCGGTTTGTCCCGGCATTAGACTATCTTCGGAATCGGCCCACGTATGCGGGGTTCTTAACGCCGGCTTCACCTCCGCCGCGTGTCCGCCCCGCATTGCACTGTCTTCGCGATCGGCCCACGTATGGGGAGTGCTTAACGCCTACTTCACCTCCGCAGCGGGTCGGCCTGACATTTAACTGTCTTCGGAATCGACCCCCGTATGAGGAGTGCACAATGCCTGCTTGACCTCTGGCACTGGTCGGCCCGGCATTGCACCGTCTTCGGCATCGACCCTCGTGTGGGGAGTGCTTAACGCCTGCTTCCCCTCCGCCGCGGGGTGTCCCGGCATTGGACTATCTTCGGAATCGCCCCTCGTATGAGGAGTGCAAAAAGCCTGCTTGACCTCTGCCACTGGTCGGCCCAGCATTGCACTGTCTTCGGGATCGACCCTCGTATGGGAAGTGCTTAACGCCTGCTTCACCTCCGCCGTGGGTTGGCCCAGCATTGCACTGCCTTCGCGATGGACCCTCGTATGGGGAGTGCTTAACGCCTGATTCAGCTCCACCGCGGGTCGGCCCGGCATTGCACTGTCTTCGGAAACGGTCTACGTAGGGGAGTGCTTAACGCCTGTTTCACCTCCGCAGCGGGTCGGCCCGGCATTGGACTATCTCCGGTATAGGCCCACGTATGAGGAGTGCTTAGCTCCGGCTGCACCTCCTCCAGCCGCTCGGGCCGGTATTGCACTAACTTCGGAATCGACCCACGTATGAGGAATACACAAAGCCTACTTGACCTCTGCCACTGGTCGGCCCGGCATTGCACTGTCTTCGGGATCGACGCTCGTATGGGGAGTGATTAACGCCTCCTTTAGCTCCGCCGCGGGTTGTCCCGGCATTGCGTTATCTTCGGGATCGGTCCTCGCATGCGGAGTTCTTAACACTGGCTTGAGCTCCACCGCGGGTCGGCCCGGCATTGCACTATCTTCGGGATCGGCCCACGCATGCGGAGTTCTTAACGCTCACTTCACCTCCGTCGAAGGTTGGCCCGGCATTGCACTAGCTTCGGTATCGACCCACGAATTGGGAGTGCTTAACGCCTGCTGCACCTCCACCGCGATTCGGCCCGGCATTGCACTATCTTCGGGGTCGACTCACGTATGGCGAGTGCTTAACGCCTGCTTCACCTCCGCCGAAGGTTGGCCAGGCATTGCACTTGCTTCGGTATCGACCCACGAATTAGGAGTGCTTAACGCCTGCTTCACCTCCACTGCGGGTCGGCCCGGCATTGCACTATGTTCGGGATCGGCCCACGCATAGGCAGTGCTTAACGCCTGCGTTCTCGTCGAAACAATCGATTCTTCTCGCCTCTGACATGTTGGCCGTTCCCTCGAGGTTCCGCCGCCCTGGCCTTGTTGTCAGCAGCCGCCGCGGTCCCGGGAAGCCACTTGCATCGATACCACCCTCCTCGCCAGGTGTTGTTTACTGCGCGGATGGTGACGCGCGCAGGCGCGCAGCGTGACAAGCAAGTAGACCAACGAGCTGCAGAACAGAGAATGCTTTATTCGGAACAGCGCGTGCTTCTTACCCGCGCTGGCGGTTGCTTATCCGCTTCTCATAACGGACACTGAACGACGCCTGTCGGCGCTATCACACTCAGGATAGAGGTAATAGTATGTTCAACATTCGCGTTAGTTTTGCTAGCAACGCCTTTGGAATGAACTTCACGCACGAACTGCCGCAGGTTGGTCGCATCCAGTACTTGGATGTTTGTCTTATTTTTCACGGAACGCGCGGTTGCTGGCAGTACAAGCCACGGTCGAAAAAACGAATTCTAGATTATCAACCGGCCCACTCCAAGCTCGTAAAAAGAGCTCTAACAAAAAACTGCATCCGCTGTGCTCTAGAGAAGTCCTGCGAACATCAAGTTCGTGAGAGCGTCGACGCCTAGCTAAGGCGTCTGGAGAAGGCTGGGTTCCACGGAGAAATCATGGCCTCGGTGGTAGAGAGCCAGATTCGCGAGGTAATAGTTGGTGGGATGCGCAGGCTCAAAAAAGACTCACTCCCGCTACAGAGCCCTGTCGTAGTGCCCTATTGGCACCAGGTTTCTCACGGCCTCAAGAAGGTTGGCGACAGGTGCGTGTGCGTGTTGTGTTTCCAGGAAGGTTTGGGTACGGGCTAGTTAGTATTTCATGGTATCAATCGTCACTTACAGCGCATACATAGACGAGGGACAAAAAAAAAGGACGACGAAGACAAGCGCTGATGTGTTTCCAGCACCGGAAAAGCTGGGACGAATATGTCGCCTAGTGAAGGAATCCAAGGAGAATCCAGCCTGCAAAATAAGGTACACCAAAGCACTTGTTGAATGAATGAATGAATGAATGAATGAATGAATGAATGAATGAATGAATGAATGAATGAATGTGTGGTTTTTACTAGGGCAAGGGCCAGGTATGGCCAAAGAGCGCCAAGACAGTGTTAGTGATTTCGTGGTGGAATGATGAGTTCTGTGAAGATGTGACTTGGCAGTAAAGGGGGTCTAAAAATAGTCTCTGTAAAGTGCGTAAAATCTACGTGCTATAAGATTATGGCGATGTCTAATGATGAGTACTGTGAGCCTTACAATGCAATGCGGGAGAATATGACAAAGAACATGTAAGATGCGAAAATTAACTACAAAACTGCCTAAACTACATAACTACAAAACTACATAACTACAAAATTAACTGCCTCAAAGCCCTTGAAACACAAGGGCCTGGAGGCATGTGCTGTACAGTACAACTATCCCAGTGGCATCCTCTAAAGAGAGGAAGCGTTACGAATGTATGGGACTAATAACATCTAAGACCACATCTCTGAGGAAACCTAGGACTGTGTCTGTATAAAAAGCGGTTCTGGACCGAGAAACATTGCAGGATGAAGAGGAATGTGCTGCCGGTATGCTAAGGGAAAATGTCTCTTTCTCTCAGATTCGGCTTCCCGACATTCCAGGAGGACGTGGAGTACGGTCAGCCTTTCCCCGCGTCTACCACAGGTTGGTGGCTCCCTTCCAGTAAGTAGAAAATTATGTGTGCCAAACGTGTGCCCTATTCTGAGACGACAGAATAGGACATCTGTTCGGCGCGATTTTGTAGTAGAGGGCCAGAGTCCTAACTGTGGCTTTATTAGGTGACGCTTATTATCCGTTTCCGCGTCTCACATGCGTTGCCAGTGGTCCCGCAGCCTCCTTCGCAAGAAAGGCCTTAGATCTGTGACAGGCACCTCAGTGGTAGGGTTAACGGCTTGCGATGCTATAGACGTGGCCATCTCGTCCGCCAGAACGTTGCCCTCGATGCACCCATGGCCATACACCCAGCATATAATGATATGATGGTTAGATATGTGCGCTTTGCACAAGACAGTGTAGAGTTCATTAAGTACTGGATTTTTGTGTCTATAGAGTGACATCGAGGCCTTCACGACGCTTAGGAAGTCTGTATATATCGCTGATTTTGGAAGTTTTGATTTTCTTATATGAATTACAGAAGACAGTACTGCGTAGGCCTCGGCCGTGAAGATACTTGTTTCCGGATGCAGTGCAGCAGATTGTGAGAAGCATGGGCCGAAGGCAGCATAGGACACCCCGGCATTTGACTTCGAAGCGTCTGTGTAGAACTCTGCGCAGGAGTGCTTGTGCTGGAGTTCTGGAAAATGCATTCGTATTTCTATCTCTGGTGCGTGTTTTGTTACTTCTAAAAAGGATATGTCACATTTTATCACCTGCCATTGCCAAGGTGGTAACAGCTTGGTTGGATGCATTAGGCGAAGCTCGAGGAATGGGACACGCATTTCATCACTAAGCTCCCTCACACGAAACGAGAAAGGCTGTCTTACAGAGGGACGGTTATGGAAAAGTGTAGTACATGTGATATCGTTAACAGTGTTAAAACATGGATGTTGATGATTGGAATGTATTTTCAGGAAATATGTAAGGCTGATGTAAAATCTCTGTACATGGAGTGACCATTCATTTGATTCTGCGTATAAGCTTTCAATAGGGCTTGTCCTGAAAGCGCCAGTGGCTATGCGGATACCTAGATGGTGGACAGGATCTAGAATCCTTAGTGCGCTCGGAGCGGCAGAGTTATATGCGACGGCACCATAGTCCAATCGCGATCGAATTAGACTCTTATAAATATTTATCAGACACTTCCTGTCGCTACCTCATGTTGTGTGGGATAGAATTTTAAGTAAATTTATTGTTTTTAGACATCTTTCTTTAAGATATTTAATGTGCTGAATAAAAGTAAGCTTGGAGTCAAGTATAATACTTAGAAATTTATGTCCTTTGTTGATAGGTATTTGATGTCCACACAGTTGGACACAAGGATCTGGAACAAGGCCTCTCTTTCTAGTAAAAAGAACACAAGAACTTTTGTGAGGGTTGATTTTAAATCCGTTTGTGTCTGCCCACTTGGAAACCTTGTTCGAGCCCTGCTGCACCTGTCTCTCGCATACTGCGAGGTTACAGGATTTGGAAAGATTGGTTGCGCTTTGTAGACGATCACAAGTAAGAAGACAGGACAGGCGCAAACAGAGGTTAGAGGATTTGAAGCCGATTTGAATGTCGTCTACGTAGATGGAATAAAAAATGGCAGGTGGTAATGAAGCACGAAGCCTGTTCATCTTCACGATAAAGAGCGTACAACTAAGCACGCCTCCTTGGGGCACACCTGTTTCTTGTGTGAAATGTCGCGACAATACGTTGCCGGTTTTCACGCAGAAGATACGATTCAACAAGTAGCTTTCAATTATTTTCAGCATATTTCCACAGATGCCGATTCCCGACAAGTCGCACAATATCCCGTAACGCCATGTTGTGTCGTACGTTTTCTCCGTGTCAAGGAATATTGATAAGAAAAACTGTTATTTAAAAATACATCACGAATATATCCTTCAATGAGTACAAGATGACCTGTTGTCGACCTGCCTTCTCTGAAGCCACACTGATAAGGATCAAGTATATTGTTGAATTCAAGGAAATGTATGAGTCTGCGATTAATAATTTTTTTCAAAAAGCTTGCACAGGCAGCTTGTAAGAGCTATCGGGCGGTAGCTTGCCGCCAGGGATGGGTCTTTCCCCTACTTCAAAACAGGGACCACAATTGCTTCTTTCCATGTGTGTGGAAGGTATCTGGCAGCCCAAATCGTGTTGAGTGCGAGTAGTGTAACTTGTGTGTCAGAGTGCAAGTTTTTGATCATGTCATACATGACTCGGTCAGGTCTCGGTGCAGTGCTGTTGCATGAAATCAAAGCATCTCTCAACTCCGCAATACTGAATGGCCGGTTATACGCTTCATCGTGTCTGCATTTACGTACAACTGGCTTAAGCTCTTCTATTTCTTTATATTTAAGGAAAGATTCAGAATAGTGTATTGAGCTCGACACACGCTCAAAGTGTTCCCCAAGAGAGTCTGCCTGGTCTTGCAAGGTATCCCCTTGGTCGTTCACCAGAGGCAACGGATGGATTTGTTGCCCTTGTAGCTTTCTGAAGCCATTCCACACTTTTGCCTCCTGCGTGTATGAATTAATGCCGGAGAGGAACCTCAACCAGCTTTCTTTCTTTGCCTGACGCCGTGTCCGCCTTCCCTGCGAATAAATCTGTTTAAAGTGAATTAGATTTTCGACATTAGGTGATCTGCGCAATACGCCCCATGCCTTGTTCTCTTTCGCACCTCTCTACAGTCTTCGTTCCACCAGGGAACACGTCTTCTTAGTGAACCACCATTCGTCTGTGGAATAAACTTCTCGGCTAAATCAATAATAAGAGCGGTAAAATATGCAATGGCATCATATATAGTAAAATTATTTATAAAATCTCGTGATAAATAAGATGATTCTTTAAAATGCTGCCAATCCGCCGATGCTAATTTCCATCGAGGAATATGCGGAGGGTTTTCATGCAAAGTTATCAGGTTTAAAATTAGAGCGAAGTGGTCACTCCCATACAATTTATTGATCCCGGACCATTCCAGGTGAGACAGAAGAGAAGAACCAATTGCTAAATCTATTGCAGAGTATGTGTTGTGTTGGACACTGTAGTACGTCGGCTCCTTCTTGTTAAACAGGCAGGCACTAGAGGTCAAAAGAAAATTTTCAATTAATCGACCTGTCGCGTCGCATCGCGAATCTCCCTACATCGTGTTGTGGGCATTAAAATCACCTACGAGTATGTAGGGGTCAGGAAGCTGATTAATTAGGTTATGGAAATCGGTTTTTTTTTCAGGTGACAGTTAGGCGGTATGTATAAGGAGCACACAGTCACCAGTTTTTTTAAAAAGGATTGCCCTAACCGATACGGCCTCAAGGGGCGTCTGGAGGGCAATCTGTTGACAAGCTACAGATTTACCCACAAATATTGCAACACCGCGGGAGGCGTTAGCCTCGTTTCGGTCTTTGCGATAGATTATGTACTGACGTAAAAAGTTTGTCTGTGTGGGTTTCACATGTGTCTCTTGATCACACAGCAACCTTGGATTATGTTTGTGTAACAGTTCTTTAATGTCGTCGAGGTTATGTAAATGTCCTCGTACATTCCACTGTAGTATTTGTGTTTCCATTATGATAATCTGTTGGGTGCTGTGTATTTAAGAGATAAGGATTAGCTCACGGGCCTTTTTCAGGTGTCGTGACGGCAGTTTTGTCTCTTTTGGAGCGATCGAGAGTGCCTTAGGCGCGGGTGGCGCCGTCTTACTGGTGGTTGTGTCCATCGCCTCTTGCGAGGCGCTGGACAGGCGCTCTTCCGAGCGCTTTGTTTGGCGTGAAGGCCTCGGCACGTTGGACGAGGCCTTGGAGGTCACCTGCCCGGAGGTAGATGGCCCCTTCTGCTGGGTTGGCGCAGCAGCGCTAGCTGCAGGCGCCAAGGGGGTGGATGACGTCACTGCCGCCTCAGTAGGTGTGAGTCGGACAGTCGCCGGAGACCGTTGAGGCACTGCCCCCTGACGCGCCACTTCGGTAAATGTGTTCTTGGGCAGGTAGGATACCCGCCTGCGTGCCTCCTTGAAACTAATATTTTCCTTGACTTTTATCGTCACAATTTCTTTTTCTTTTTTTCCAGGATGGGTACGACCGCGAGTATGCGGCGTGCTCCCCTTCACAATTTACACAATGGAGAGTGTTCTCGCAAGCTTCAGAGGTATGTTCATGGGCACTGCACTTCGCACAGGTTTGACGGCCTCGGCAGCTCTGCGAACTGTGGCCGAAACGTTGGAATTTGAAACATCTGAGCGGATTGGGCACATATGGCCTAACACGGAGCTTGATGTACCCTGCCTCGATTGACTCGGGCAGGACACTTGATCCGAAGGTGATAATGAAGTGCTTGGTTTGGATTTCTTTGCCATCTCGCCTCATCTTTATTCTTTTGGCATTGATTACATTCTGTTCACTGAAGCCCTCCAAGAGTTCAGCCTCAGTGAGCTCCAGCAAGTCATCGTCCGACACAACGCCGCGGGTGGTGTTCATTGTACGGTGCGGGGTTACTGTTAGTTGGTTATCCCCAAATGACACTAGCTTAGGTAGTTTCTCGTATTGCTTCTTATTGCGGAGCTCCAGGAGGAGATAACCGCTTGCCATCCTGGTCGCTTTATAACCGGCTCCAAAAACATCACCCAATGTCTTTGATACAAGCAACGGTGAAATAGTGCGCACTGGTTAGCCGGGTTTTTCCGAGTGAACTACATGGAAACGTGGGAAGTTGTCGACTGAAACTGAAAAACTTCATCGGTGCGCCCTCTTTTCTGAGGGTGATCAGGGAGTGGAGGAAAGGAGCTATCCGTAAAGATATGTGAGATTTCGGCAGTAACGCCAGCCACCAACCGTGGAGTCCTACAAGGGGACGCTGCAGGACCCGTGAAACACGGCCTGCAAACGCCAGCTGTACGTTACCACTATAACCAAATATGAAATAACCTAGGTTGGCTATTCACAGAAGGTTAACCCTTGCTGCCTGGAAAAACTGGAAGTAAAGGTGGAAAGTAAGGGAAAGACGAAGGTTGTAGGGCGAGAGAGACAGGAAAAGGCAACTACCGATTTCCCCGAAGTGGGTCAGTCCGGGGGTGCCGTCTACGTGAAGCAGAGGCCGAAGAGGTGTGTTGCCTCCGCCTGGGAGCCTTAAAGGTCCGAACACCCGGCATCGGCTCAACCTCCAGGATCCCCCTTTCCCCGGACACGGCTAAGCCGCGCACGGCTACACGCGGGAGGGTCCAGCCCTCGTGTGCTCGGGTACGTGGTGTCGCAACACAGCAAACGCCTGCTGTCGCAGACGCCCCTGCGGGGCACTTGTTGAATGTGACGTTTGTGTTGTGTATCCTATTCCCCTCGCCTGTGGGAAATGCTATATTGGCCAAACCGGGCGCTTTCTGAATGAACGCTTGCTAGAGCATCGCAGGAAGTGGCGCTGGTCATTTAGCCGTCCACATTCGCCGTTGTTCGCACAAGCCAGCATGCAAGGTGTTTTTCGAACGGACGCGTGTGTTGCACAAATTTAGCACTCAGAAAAATCAGGAAATTTTTGAAGCCTTTTGTACCTCTTTTCAAAACGATTACTGCGTCAGTGCTCCTTGTGTTGTGCTCGGGAAAAAATAACCTGATTATCTCAGGCCAAACGTGTGCGTCGAATCAGCTAGGTAAAGCGGGAGATGAGCAAGATTGTCCTTGAGTGATGTAGGGAAAAAATATTTTTTTCACCTTTTTCGCTTTTTTACTTTTATTTTTATTCTTTTCATTTTTTCTTTTGGTTTCGACGCCTCTGATGATTATCGCCTGGACCAAGGAAATATATTTAGGTGGTCCGGTGCACTAGCAGCGGCCCCCTCCTCTATCCCCCCTCCCCCTATGTACATAACGCCCTGTTTTCCGTGAATAAAATTTAGTTGAAGTCCGGCGTTGTGTTGTCCTTCTCTTCTCGTCCGTGTTCAATTGTGCGCTGGAGCGATGTTTCATAATGCCAATTACTCTCGATGCCCATAAGTATGTATCGTACGCATACGCACTGATGCTAACATATTCAGGGAGCTCAGCTCCAAGGCCTATGAGCGCTATGTTTAACAACATAGGACTGAGGACCGCACCTTGTAGAACCCCACGGCCAACATGGTGTATGCCGGTTTCACCATAAACCGTCCACACAAAAATAGTACGTCTGCTAAGGTAGATAACATTCCACGCGTAAAGTCAACCACCTATGCGAAGGTCTTTAAGTGCATCAATAATGACCTTGTGAAGGATGTTAGCGTGTCTTTTAGGTAAAAAAATTTCACCCACTAATCGCTGCCGTTTTTCATGTTCTATGCATGAAACGAGATCGATAACTCCGTCTACAGATCCTCTGCGGAATCCACTCATAAAGTCTGGCAAGGCGGCATTTTTATCCAAGAGCTATTGTGATCTTGTCAGCTCCATGGGTTTTATTACTTTACCGACGCAGCTGGCTAGAGCCGCAGCAAAAGCGCAAGCACGCATAATAGAATGGAGATTATACGGAATAATAGCAACATATCCGCTTGTGGCGTAATAATGCACCAGATATTGAATCTAGCAGGGTGATAAGTTATGACAGAGAACGTAAGAGATGCGCACTGTAGAAGTTGTCGAAGACTGGCTAACCGAAGACTAGCGAGCCAGCAAGAGCAACCTACCCAACCTTTATGCTGGCTAATGTTATCTACGTACTAGCTCGAGAGAACGGCCAGTGTTTGGTTCCAAACACAAAGGGGGAACTGCCCAGTTGGAACACCTGCAAGCAAAACCTACAAGAGCTCTGCGGGAACACAGTTGGGTTCCAGCGAGCCACCAAGAAGGAACTTTCGTGCCGGTTCCAAACATCAACTTAACCATACGTCATGTATATTCAGGACGTATTAGCTCTGCGTCGGTCGGTTGACGACAAAATACTCGAAGCTAACAAAGTCAGCTACATAGTTAAAGGCATCGACGATGACGCCTTTAATTTACTATATAAAGGACTGCTCGACCGTAGACGACATCATAAAAGAGCGCTGACGCTTGAAGAAGCGAACAGCCATCGTCTTACACAACAATTCGTGCAGCTCCATAACACCACCGCTACCTCATTGTGTGATGACGTCCAGCTGCCCGGTACCGAACATTGCTGCGCCTTGTGTGGCTTGAGGCCGCGTTTCCGTCTGTTCTTCTTACGACGAGCCGCGCACGGCTGTATCGTTGGTTCAAGCCGTCGTACGCGAAGAGTTGGCCAACGCAGGCGTTCGTCCCATATGTGCTGCAAATCGCCCCGCGCTCAGCAATTTCTTTCGGTTTCCTCGCCCCCAGTCGGCCTATCCCGGATACCGCGATCCAAACCATCATCGTCATCATCGTCCATTTTAGGGAAACTGACCAGTGCACTTCCCAGAGGTGATGCTGCATTAGACCCGGAAACCTTTCATTGATTCTGGCTAACGAAACTTTTCGTACGTAGAAGTGGACTGCGTGCCTGTTTCAGCGCTGCTAAACAGTGGGGCGCCACTGCCTGTCATGAGGGCTTGCTTTTCTCGTCATCTCCGCAAGGTTTCTGCAGCCGCCACGTCGCCTGTCGTTCGTGTTGCCGACGGTGGTACACCTTGCGTCTTTAACATATGCACTGCGCGTGTGAGCTTCGCTGGCCACTAGACAGCAGTTCTATTCGCCGTTCTGCACCAAATTTCATATTCGAATTCTTTATTTTCCAAAACAAGTTTTGTGGTTGTCAGGGCTAAAAGCCGCGGTCTGCAGCTTGGTAGAGGTCCGTATGCCATATTCAAGGCAGGGCTTGACCTCGACGTGCATGTCGAACCGTTAAACAAAAACATAACAGTTCATCAGAATAAGAATACACTACAAGACTAAGAATACGCAATACTAGATATATTGCTACACATGAAAAAAAATCTTTATATACAGAAGAAAGAAATATAAAAAAGTGGAATATAATGAAAAAAAGGAGGAATATATATATATATATATATATATATATATATATATATATATATATATATATATATATATATATATATATATATATATATATATATATATATATATATATATATATATATACAAGCAGACACAGGAGGATTTAGCGTCTGTAAAAAAAAGAATTATTAATGTATGTAGCTTCACGATAATAGTGGTAGGTATTATTTAAAAAAGAAGAGCTGATGAAGCATTGCTAGTGTGAGCTTCACTATATCTTTGTATCTATTGAGGATTAACAGAAGAATATATTTCAAGGACAGTAGTTTGTAAAAAGTTCGGAAACGTGGTATTATGCAAAAGTCAAGACAACGTGTACGATCATTGGTATATTGCTGAAGCAGTGATATTGTGTTAACAAAGTGTTTAAAAGTGGGTGAGACACATAGAATGAACGCAAAACAAGAAATTCATACATGTGTTGTATTTTCATATTTTTGTACAACCTAAAATAATATTCCGTGGAAGCTAAACAATTAATATTTGCAATATTGCGAACTTTTTTTAATAAACAAATCCTCGTAATATTCCTATGTGTAGTGGTTAACCATACGAGACTACAGTTATTAATATCGGAAACAAACAATGCAAAATCAATTTGTTTTTTTTTTTGCTTCGACTGGGAGAATTGCACGGCAACGCGATAGAGCTCCTGTGGTCATTGAAAATTTTTTGCATAAGTTGTCAACATGCGAATCCCATGTGAGATTTGAGCTAAATGTTACTAAGAGAATTTTATATTCTTTGTCGATTTCAATCTTGTGCCCATCGCAGTATGGGCGTCCTGCGCTGGAGTTTGAGGTATAGTAGCGGCACCTGGTGGCGGCGCGCGAGATGTTGTCTGGGTAGCACAGGCCTGGGTAGTATTGAGCCCTGGTTGTCGCGAAGCAGGTTTCTAGTCCGAGTTTTGCGTCGATTCGCACTTTTTTCTGCCCTGTTGCGAGTGCGAAGAGGCTCGTCACTTCTCACAGACCACGCCGACCACGCTGCGAGCTAACCGCAGCCTATAGTTACACGAAAACGGACTCTCCGTGGACGTAATGCTGGAAGCAGAAGGAATCGGCGACGCCGATCCGGAGAGACCTAGCTCAGCCTCGAAAAAGCGCCACAGTCGTTACTTCTGCGTCGTGGGCTGCCATGAACAAGAAGGCCTGAATCCCAACATCAGATTCTACCGTTTTCAAGGCCTCACGAAGCGGAGCGTTGGGCGCGCTGGATAGCTGCAGTTCGTCGCGCTGGGTAAGCGAAACTTCGCGTCATGCTGACTGCTTCGCCTGTCTTGAAGCTTGCTTGATTATCTGCGTTCCAAAATTCGGTCTTTTGCACCTACAATCCCGACGGCAGACCGACATAGCAGCAGGCATGGCTTGTGATTCACGATTCGAGACCCGGCCACAGCGGCAATTAACAATTCGACTGGTACGAAGTGGTCAAGTGACCAGGTGTGCGCAAATGACCACAAATGGTCGGGCTGATTCGGTGACAATTCACTACCCAACTACGAGCAGCACAGGTTAGAGAGTTAAATATGCTCGTCCTTGACCTCAAGCCAGCACATTGAGGCAGCGCAGCAAGGTAGTACTTATTGCAGCACGTCGATGTTAGAGCGCTGTCATTAAAAGCTACATCAAGCGAGCAGCGCACGAGCTCGCGCGGCAGCGCGATTCGCACGTGCGTTACTGCGAGCTCACATGCATTGCACCAGTTATTTGTCAGTTGCTAAAGGGACAGATCACCGCTACTACAGTACAGGCATAACTACTTGTCTAGCGGCATGCAGTCAACAAAGATTGCAGGAGGCCCGCCGTTTCACGGCGTGTCGAAAAACCGCTGCCGTCGCGGCGCGTACGATCGTGCGCACGAGCAGGTTCGCACACATGTCTGCTTATCGCTGCTGTGAAATCATTTATAGCAAGCATTTCCTCGCGTTTGTTCGCCTGAATCTAGCAGCGTGCAAGCCTGACCTGAAGTTCAACTTCGTACGCGACTGGCTTCATTTGCGATTGACACCACGCTAAAACTTCGCCGCTTATTTCTTGAACGGCATACACGTATTCGGCGTTGCATAATTTATTGCCTTTACGCAGCGTGCCACCCCTGAAAAAATATTCGGCGCCCGATATTCGCTGCAAGCCGTGGTACAACAAAATGGAAAGTGGCGGGTCCATATTGTAAACCTGCTTTCCGAAGCAGACAACGGAGCTTGGTACTACCCAGTTCAGGACAGAGGGCGCTTTTTAGCACCATTTTCGCAGCGTCCCCCGGGCAATGCAAGAGCCCCATATATCCTGTTCTAAATTAATTACTTTATTTTTCTGCACGGAAGAAAAGTACCTTGGTTTTAGCCGGGTAAATTTTTTCAGGCAGTTAGAATGAGACCAAAATACGAGCTTCTCAAGGACGTGATTACATTGAATGTGACGTAATGCTCGGTCATGACTTCCTGAGCAACGATTATTTTTTTACTTATTTATTTATTACTTGTTGTCATATCCTCAGGACCCAATGGGCATTACAGAGGGGATGGGTACATGGTTTACAAACAAAAACATTCAAGCCTTAAGGACAAGGATAAGATAAACAAACAGTAACAGCAGCAAAAAAAAAAACTGCAAATTTGAGTCATCTTAAAATATGATCTCTTACAGCAGTCTTGAATGATGATGCATCGGCTAAGCTGGCGATACAAGAGGGAAGGCGGTTCCACTCAGAACAGGTTTTCCGCATAAAAGAATGCAGGAACATGTCAGTGCGACAAAGAGGAACACCTACCTTCTTGCTGTGATCGATACGGGAGGATAAGTACACTGGCTACGAAATGAGTTGCTGATTCAATGAACGGTGATGGAACACTTTATGGAATAAACAAAGGCGCGAGATGTTGGGCCGAGTTTGAAGGTTAGGAAGGTCAAGTGACGATTTCACCTGCGAGACGCTAGCGGTAAGTGAATAGTTCGACATAATAAAACGGGCTGATCGATTCTGAAGGGATTCTATGGATTGAATGCGAGTGTGGTGAGCCGGGTCCCAAACAGCACACGCGTACTCGAGTTTCGGAGGAACGAAAGTTTGGTAAAGCATGACTTTTTGGCGCTGTGGAGCTTGGAAAAAATTGCGTCGGAAATAACCAAGAATGCGATTTGCATTACATATGATGTAGTCAATGTGATTGCGCCATGACAAGTCATGACATATGTAGACACCGAAATACTTGTATACAGACACGCGCTCCAGTCCAATGCCATTAGTTCTGTATTCTGAAGATATTGAGGCATTAGTGCTTCGCGAAAATCTTATGTACTTCTATTTACTGATGTTAAAGCTCACTGACCCTTGATTGCACCATTCAGATACTTTATTTATGTCAGATTGAATGAGAAGTGTCTCATTAGGGTTATTTATTTCGCGATAGATAACGCAATCGTCTGCAAATAGCTTTATACAAGAGTTAATGGTATCTGGAAGATCATTTATGTAGATCAGGAATAGTAGTGGACCTAAAACGGAACCTTGAGGGACGCCAGATTCAACAGAACAAGGAGAGGAAGTGTGATTGTTAGCGATAACATATTGGGTTCGGTTAGATAAAAAGCATTCGATGCATTTGAGGATGTTCGGGTCAATTTTCAAAGTGCTGATTTTTAGTAGTAGTAGTTGATGAGGTACTTTGTCGAAAGCCTTAGAAAAGTCAAGAAAAACACAATGAAAAAAGGAACCTCGGTCTGGAGCTGCTGCGATGTGATTACTAAGTAAAAGAAGCTTTCACTGGAATAGCGTTTCCGGAATTCATGTTGGCAGGAGGTAAAAAAGTCATTTGATTCAAGGTATGAGACTAGATTAGAGTAAATTACATGTTCTAAAAGTTTGCACGGGATACTAGTTAAACAAAACGGACCTTCCAGGAGAACGCAATAAGAATAGCAATTTTGTTCTCCCAGGTTCCACGCTACAAAGCACGAAAGTTGTTTTTTTGCATAACACAAAGCTATGCGCAAGCTTCTATAGTCGGATACAACTTTAGAAAAAAGGGGAGGCCCGCCGAGGCCCCGCCCAGATGACCGAAGCGCGACGTCCGATTGCCTCCGCGACTAAAATAATCCCTCTAAAAAAATCGTGCTTCTGAAACGGGCAATTCTAGGTATAAATAAAGACTCTTGTATTTTGATGACTGGTTTAGTAGAGCTCTCATGTGCTACAGCACATGCCGGATCGCGACAGAAAAATAACCCCGTGCCTTCCACAACGCTGCCCGTCATCTGCTCTTTAGCTTCATTGCAAGTGACGAAAGTAGAAAGGGCAGCTCTGCATGGCTTTTGCGCTTCTTTACATGTACACGGCAAATATACTACTCCTGATCCGAGCTTCAAATGAATCAGTTGATATTGAACAAGAGCATATATAAAACAATCCATTTATCATAACCATTACAAACTCAAGATGCTCGGTGTCAGCGAAAGCACAGTGTTCAAGGTGAGGAGGGAGGTCAAAGCTTCGCATATTTCGGGTGGCAAACTGTCGACGCCGTCGCGAAAGCGCCCACGAAATGCGGAGAAAAGACGCAGCACGAACCCATTGGACCACAGATATCCAGTGCATGTCCAAAGGATGTCCTACAAAGGATATTTTGATGTCCGTCGGACATCCCTTGAAGTCCCGATGATGTACTACGGATGTCCGTAGGATCGTCCGACGCAAAAGAATTGCACATCCAACGAACATCCGTCGTACGTCAAAATCAAATACTCGGACGTCCACAGGACATTTGAAAATAAGCTTTTCCTTTAACAAATGTCCAGTGGATGTCCTGAGTAGTATACCTTTAGGACATATAGTGTGCAGGATGTCCGCTGGATGTTCAGAAGTAAACATTTCAAAAGCAAAATGACCAGTGGATGTCCGAAGGACTATACGTTCAACTGTGGGATTTCCACTGGATGTTCAGAAATACGTTTGCCCACGGAAAATGACCACTACATTTTCTAAACAGCATGTTCTTAAGTGCAGGATGTCCACAGGAATATTCCTTTTAAACCCCTAGTGAAGTTTTGTGTAAGCTATACCGGCAATCTATGAATCTCCTTGACGATAGTGAGGCTGCACTTATGCGAGTAGTGGCTGAAATTTATTGCCCTGTGTACAAAGAATTGAAAATCAAGGCTTATCAGCCTGCTGTGCTTCATCAGCAGGGCCCGTCGCATGTACTGTACCATATAGCTTAGTGAAGGTCGAGGTCTAGCGCACTGCACTGGAAGAGAACCTTTGCCAAAGGATACAAGGCAGTGCCAAAGAAAAATAAACCATACCATAGTGCCTGTGTATTTCGGTAAAGCTGCAACTTCAGTAACAACCTACTACTACTATGAGCCAGCCATGCAAAAATACCATATGTAAAATAACATCGTAGTACATCCCACAGCGAGCGGTTTGTTCATCAGTGCACTGAATATGAACGAAGCTCAATGCATAATCAACAAATCTTGTTAAAATATTTTATTGCAACAAAATATCAAAATGTTTGATTGGAGCAGAGTAACAGTATTGAAAAATACTTTGCAAATATTGTTACGAAACCTATATAAGATGACTAGAAATACTGGTTCGAGCTGTCATTCCATGAATGTGATGGAAAACATAAAAAGGTGCAGCTCAAACAAAAGTAGCCTACAGCCAATGCTACTTATTAGGTCACCGTCATTTTTGTTACATGAAATACGACATCAACATGAAATTTGCAAGCAAAATTACAAGAACAACACTAGACTGCACCAAACACTTTTCAGGCTGAGAATACAAGGCAAGAGCAATTAACTGTATACTAAGACAGCTGAGGCACCACACCACAAGTGTTAGTTCTCTCCAAAATACAATTGAATATGTTCAACAGCAACACAAAAATTGCAATGGAAGTAACCAAAAAAGCATGTGTGATCATCCCGACCAAATTTTAGAAATGCTTAAACGCAACCACCACTAAGCACACCAACACCAGTCCACACATGAGTACAGTGTGGGTTGAAAAATTGCTGAGGGAACTACTGACAACAACAACAGCAAAGAATAAAATAGAATTAACAAGGCTGAACGACCAGATAATTAAATCTATATGAAGAGAATGAATGTGATTGAATAATAAGCTCGCGGGTGAAAGATAAAGCTAAGAGCTCCAAGAAATCAACCTATTAAGAACATGAAACTTGAACACACTGTGTTGCTTAATACATGAAGAACGGTAACATACAAATTTATATCTTAATTTGCCCACAACAAAATGATCAGAGCTTAATAGAGAGAACAAAATCATCTGTTATGACTAGAACTGCTACAGATCAGAGCCTGCTATAGGTTAATGAAGCTGAAAGCTCAGAGAAATAAATCTTCTCAAGCACATGAAAGCGTTCCCTGGATAATGAGCACTGATCACACATTGCTTAGCGCATATAAAAAAAGAGAAACAAATTTGTACCTCAATTTGTAGCTAGTAGCATAAACAAAACAACGACCTGTTATGACTAAAACCACTACTGACTAGAGCTTGTTGCAGGTGAAAAAGCCGAAAACTCTGAGAAATGAATCAGTATCAAAGACATGAATGTGTTTCCTGGATAATGAGCACTGACACGACATACTGCTTATGAAAAAGCAAGCACACAAATCAGTACCTCAATTTTCTCTACTACTAACCACTAGAGCTCTGAAGCAGAAAAAAAATCTCATTTCTTGTGGCAAGAAGCATTAATCACAAGAACCTACGATGGGTATGCATTAAAAGTAATCTGCAGAGCGATAGCAATGAGGTTGAGCTTTTTACACAGCAATGAATTAACAGAATAACTCGCAAATAACAGCGATACGTCAGCTGAATGAACAGCATGAGTGCAGTAATGCGAGATTGTTAATCCACAGCAATGCATCCTTCTCTAAAAAAATTGAGTTTCTTCTAGGTTTAAAGAAATGGAATGCACTCCCGCAATATTTTAGGTGAATGTAATTTTTCGACATGGGAGGGCAATTTAAAGTTCATTGAATGGCGCAAATCCAGGCGTTAGAAAAAGCACAGCCATAGTTTTAATGTTTTGTGCATTGTTGTAAAACATGCACTTTTGGTTAGATAAACTTATGCTTTCATTGAAGGAGGTTTGCATAAACAAAACTTTTCTTCCCTTACAAAATTAAAAACGACCAAATTCGATAAATTACACAAAAATGGTAGCTTAGGAAAACATGGAACTACTACGTTAGACCTGCAACTAAAGCATACCATCTCTTGAAATTTTATTTCGATCTAATATTGTACACTTTCTCTAAAGAAAGCTTGAATTCCTAAAAAAATATTTTAAGAAATTTTTAGACATGAAATTTATGTGGCCCTCTCATTTACAAAATATTTCACCCAAGAAATTTTGTTAGCTCATCTCTTTATACCTAGCGAGACAATTCTTTAATAAAAATATCAGAAATGGTGGAGTTTTCCACCGAGTTCGACATGGAATGATATTGCGGTAACAGCAGGTAGAAAAAAAATGTAGGAAAAAGACAATGCTGAAATACGAAGAGTAAAAGTAACTCAGTGCTCATGTGAAGACATTCGGGTACTTGGTAGCTGCTGTAATCGGGCACGCTAATACCATGGCAGTGGCAAGGGATTGGAGTACAGTTGGCAAGGAGGGTGCTCATTCAGCATCTGATGGGAAGACAGGAAGGAAATC